>NW_009933608.1:0-2951 GCF_000696875.1 Nestor notabilis | reverse complement strand
GTTTAATAATGCATGGCACAGAGGCACCGGACGCTCGCGGGGAGCCGGTAGCTGCGGGGACAAGGAGTCACCACTGCAGCACTCAAATGGTGGGGTCCATCCCGGCATTTCCTGGATGTGGACACCTTGGGGCTTTGGGTGGCCCTGAGACTGGGACTGGGGGAGCACAGCTTCCCATCACAGGGCACAGAGCAGCGGCAGCAAAGCCAAGGCGCTAGGCTGTGCGATGGCTGATACCCCATCACACTGGATGCTTCTCAGATGGAGCCTTGAGCTTGGTCCCTGCCTCTTGAGTGCTCTCGCTGGGAGATTGAGCCCCTCTGTCACTCTCTTGCACAGATGTAGGTGTAGACGGTCTTTTTGGGGAGCTCTGGGAACATCCCTCCCACTCTGGCATTCTCCTGGGACACCATGCTGGGAACAGCTGGAAACCATGGGCTCAAGTGTCCTCCTCTCCCCATCTCTCCTCAGCCACATCCACTGCAGCTCCCATGCTGGCTGCAGTGCCCAGGACAAGCATGCCCAAATGCCACCAGTTCACAACCAGCTCCTGCAAATGGCCCCTCAGGGGGACAAACACATCCCTCACTGTGCATGGTGCCGTGATCCAGCCCCACCAACCATCTGCTGCAGCAGCTCCCTCACTCCCACTGCCCAGCTCATGCTGCACCCCACAGCACAGAGCTGGGCAGGGACAGGCTGAGGGATCCTCACAGGCAGGAGCAGGCAGACAGGTAGTGATGCCGATGGGTCTGCAATAGTGGTGGTGATGGGGCTGTGGTATTAATGTAGGTGGACCCATAATAGCAATGCAGAAGAGCACAAGAAGCCACAGCATCAGCCTTCATCCAGACAGCAAAGCCCAGAGCCAGGGAGACCCTCAGGGCATGTGGCTAGCAGAAGTTACCCTGTGAGGGTGGCTCCAGGGGGGGATTTGGCCCGTTTTCTCCATCCTTCTCTGGTGAGCTCAGGGCCCTGCGCCGCAGTGCTGCTCCCACAGTGGGCAGAGCATTGCAGCAGAGCCAGGGTCAAGCCATGGCACCGGCCACCTCCATGCCTGCCAGCCCCCGGGCTCACGGCACACTCTGTGCCAACCCCACAGTGAGACCTGCATTCACACCCATGCCTGGCATGGGGGGATAACAGGGAAACAGGTACTGTGGGGCACCCACATGTGATGGGCGGGCTGTGACTTGCTGCAGGGCAGAGCAGTGGCTCTGGTACCCCAGGGGCTGGACATGGGGAGGTCTGAGCACGTTAGGTTCACCCTGACCACAGCATAACAGAGTGACCCCAGGTCCCCCTCACTTTGGTGGTGTCACCGGCAGGAGGGCCGGGAGTTTTTTTTCCGCTGCGCTGGAGGGTCCGGCTCCAGACTGATGCTATAGCACAGTGGTGCCTGCCCCCATTCCTGTCCCCACTGGGTGCCAGCCCCAAGGGGCCAGGGCTGCTCTTCAGAAGTGCAGCTGCTGCATGTTCTGTGCTGCCACTTCCCCTTCCTCCCGCTGCTGTTTTTGTTTTGTTTAAGAGGCTGGGTTACGAATTTTAAACAGCCTCCTGAAAAACCCAATTACCTCCAGAAGACAACCTGATAAAAGCTGCCTAAGTGGCACTGTGGAAATCGCCTTGTGCAGCAGTGGAGGGAAAACCAACATAATAAAGCCTTTGGAAATGGAGTTAACCACTTTTAATCCCTCGGTGCAATGAGAAGGACCAATAATTATTTTCTGCAGAGATTGGGGGTGGGGGAGATAACTGAAATAACTGCCCTGTGCTAATGGGTGGCAGCAGGCTGGGCTGGCAGTGCCACAGGGATGGCTGCAGGTATTCAGGGACCCACTTCCCTCTGCCCTGGAGCTTTGCAAGGGGCTGCAGAGGCTGTGACCTTGCAGGGTCCCCGTGTGGCTGCAGGGTCTGGGGGTGATGCTTGGGGCAGGCAGGTGGTGGATCTTACGGGTGATGTGGCAGCCAGCTCTGTGTCCTCTCACCAGGCACTGGTGGGGAGCAGAACAAGGTGCTGCTGGGGCCCTGGCACCCGCAGTGGCTCTGTCCCTGCCGTGCTGCCCCCGCGACTTGGCAGCACTGAGAGCTTCCTCCTCCATATGGCCACGGCTGCCCCCCATCCCTCCTGTCCCGTTCCTTCCTGCCTCTCCAGGCAGCCACCCTGCAGGTGACAAAGCCCAGGACAATGACAGGGATCAGCTGTGCCCAAGGAGTGCCCATACTGGGCACAAGCAATCTCCCACCACTGGGAGCATCCTCCAAACACCAGCCAGAGCCAGCTCAGCTCTGGGGCTGCGGGGGTCCCCATGGCCCCTCCCAGGACCAGGGGTGTCTGCAGGGCTTGCAGGGCAGGAGGACAGAGGCGATGCCCAGGGCTAGTGTTGAGCCCTTGGCTGCCCTTCCCATGGGATCCCAGCCAAGCAGGCCAGACTTGGGCACCCGCCAGCCTGTCGGCTGCAGTTGCGTGCCGGCACCAGGGTAGCTTGGCCACAGCTCACGTGAGCTTCGTGCTTCCCACAGCAGCAGGGATGGGGCTGCTTCACCCACCTTGCACCCCACTTGGGGACAGCACCAAGGCCACCAAGTCTTACAAAGGGCAAGCCCAGCTCAGCACCATGCACTGGCACAAACGGTGGCCCTGCTTGGCCACAGCTCATACTGGGAGCAGTCCCCGGGCACGCTGGGAGCTACTGGGGGAGGATGTGCTTAATGAGCCGAGGCATCTCCAAAGATTGAAAGACTCAAGGACCCATCCCAGGAACAAAAGGAGGCGTTTGTCAGGCGCTGAGAGACGGACTCGTTAATTCCTCCTGGCTGTCACACTTATCTGTAATGAATTTGTGCTCCGCTGTATTATTTTTAATACAATAGGAGCGGTGCTGCCCGCCCACCGCCCGGCTGCCGGGAGCGCTGACGTCAGCGCCCGGGGCAGGGCTGCCGCAGGACCG
>NW_009933607.1:14883-23157 GCF_000696875.1 Nestor notabilis | reverse complement strand
AACTATTCTATGATTCTATGATTATTTCCTTATTTCCTGCTACAAAAGGTATTCCTTGCCCCCTGGCTCTGCAAGTAGCAATAGGATCTTACCCATCCTCCAGCCCAGTCCGGAAAGTCCCAGAGTACATTCTTCCATCTGCCCACTTTAGGATCCCTCTGGAAAAAAGAAAAAAGAGGGCCATACACACATATAAGATAATTGGTTTGCTTCACACTTCCCAAACAACTTCTGTGAGTGAGCCTATTTATTGATACAGCAACCACCTCATTTTGTTTTCAACTGGTACATTCAAACACTTTTACCTGCCATGGGGTTTTCCTGAAAGCCATCTCCCATCATAAACAGCATCCTTAAACCGAGGGTCCTTATAGAAGGTGTATTTGGCACTGCGAGAAATAGGAGGCTCCTGTCTTGGCACATTCCCACCAGCTCCATACAGCATTAAGTCAGAAGTCCCTCTAAGGGCCTGATCCACTGCTTGACTTATTGCCCTCAGCCACTTGGTCTGAAACAGAAGATGTTCCATCACAGGATTTAGCCAATATCTTTGTATTGAACCTCACCTTTACAGCAACTGCGGTAATCTCCTTTGCACTCCTCAATACAGCGCTGTAAATTGGAGCACTGCTACAGTCAAGCACGGCGTACAGTGAATACCAAGCTGTAGGAAGGCTTCGTTCCTGGTGAATACTTAAGCAATACATCTCCCTGTTTGCTTTCACAGTAGGAAAGAAAAAAAATCACTCACATCGCTGAAGCTGTGCAAAATTTGTAGCTATGCCCACCTTTTCCTGCGGTGTTGAAGAAACAAGAACAAGCTGTTCTTCTGGTGTTGTAATCTTCAATCCATTCCTACATGGGGTGGGGGGATAGAGGGAAGTATTTTAATCTAGTGAAATTTTGTCCTGAAAAAGGCAAGTTTTCTTACAGCATGAATACTGTATCTTCCTTCTCCCTCCCCAGCTAGCATTCACTTTAAGTCAGTTGTGAAAACAAGCAGCAGACAAGGCTACTCACCTCCCTCTTGACCACATTATTCTTTCTGATATTTATACAACTAAGTTGTTGTGTTTTTTTTAAAGACACAGAAATACTTCTAGTTTTCCGAAACAAGACAGAGAGGTAGACATGACTGCATCCAGCCTATTCTGCTCCTCATTTACAATAGCTGGTTACAAAATGCTCACCATTCCTCCCAAGACATTTGACTTTCAGCATCACAAGCAAGAATACTCACACATTACCAGCTTCTTCTGAAAGAGCTTCTACCCACAGTGTGGACAAGGGAAAAATATGGTGCGTTGAGAACTGTAGGCAAGGAGAAGGAGAATGGAAACTTCACTGGGTACTGACCCATTATCCCTGCCCCATACTTTTCTGAACAGCTTTTTTTTTCCTTTGAAGACTGGGGAAAATTGAGCATTACAGGCTCCTTACATGCACCTTGCACCAAGAAACAGCCAACAGAAACCATGCCAGCCACAGGGCAACAGCATCAAATCTTAAGGAAATAGTACATAATTTCAAATTTACTTGTAAACCTGAAAAAATACCGCTTTTAAGTGTTCAAGCAACATTACAGTGAACAGTGCAAAAACTTGTCTTCACTGTATGAAGAATGGGTCATGTAGTTTGAAACAGAGAAAAGGTTTTGTTCCTGGCTATAAGCCAGCTTACCTGAGCATGTACCAGAGCATCATTAAAGAGGATGAACCAGTTTACAGAGAATCTTCCCGCATGCTGCAGGGACAAGCCACGATTGCTGCTTTCACAGATTAAGCGACGCTCTGGTTTTCGCAAGGAATCCTACAGATAGGGTTAAAAACAAATGTACAGCAGCTTACTTCTCCCTGATTGTGACTTAAGGCCTATGCTATTTGTCTTTCACAGTAAAGGCCCAGCCTTTTTAAAGCAACGCCACAGCAACACAAATTAGAAAAATGAGAAGTGCAACTGGAACAGCAGCATCAGTAACAGACACAGAGTATAACGCTACCAGCAAGAGATTCAAGCTGCTAAAGACTGACAGTTGTCATCATACCGTCATTTTCCCAGGAAAGGTCTTCCAAAAGCCAAGTGTGTATTCTGCTTCTTTCCTTTTTCTGTTAAGATGGACAGCAAGGCTCTCGTAACAAGAACTAGAATCCTGTAGCTTCTGGTATTCTGGAGATGCCTGAGGGCACAAGACAGACCTGAGAGTGTTTCTGAATACCTGTACCAACAGCACTAACCAAACTGCAATGAAACTGGTCATTTTATTAAATCAGCACCAAGTATATGACAGTTGGTCTGGTTAATAAAGTAATGGTGGAGGGTAAGTTATTTTCTTGGTCACATGTTCTGTTGGTGTGCTGGGAGACTTTAAAACTCACAGAAGTTCCATGAATGTTAAGAGGAGAACAATTAATATACAATTACATGATCTACCTTCTTGCAGCTTAAGAAGCTGTAGCAGAAGTAGTGCTAATAATTGCAGGAGTAATACTTTAAATTACCGTACTGGGATAAATGTACAAGTAGTTATTGTTCCTGTTTATTGTCACCTTTTATTTCAAAAGAATGCAATTGTATACATCTAAATGGGTGGTAGAAGTCTACCTAATATATATGTAGTATTTTTAGTAGAGCATTACAGCCAAGGGCAGCTACAGTAATGATGCCAGATGGAACTGAAAAGCAACAGGCAAACATCAAAATAATCTACCTGCAATTAGGCTGAGGCACACAAACAAGTTCTGGCAGGGTAACAAGCTTCTACCTTCTACCTGTCATGTGGTCTGTGCAGGTGTGGTGTAAGACTGCACAGATAAATGTGCACCATCTTCCTCGCAGTGAACACAAGCCTGCGGCAGCTTCTCTGAAGACTAAGCTATTTTTAATTACCCGGCATTTACTTCACGCAGTTACTTCCGAGCCCTAAGTTTCATGTATGTATTTATTCAGATCTAGATAACAAAGCCAGCTTACCACTTCAAAACATGTGGCAAGCTTTAGCAAAGTTCTAGCATAATTATGAAGTCGTCCAAACGGCATGAAAAACAGAGCATTCAGAACTTCCACTAGCTGGAGGTTTTCCTCATTCTTCTCAGACAGTTTCTGTAACAGCTCCTGGTTTTTACTCAAGAAGTCTCTAAATGATGGGACCATTAGGGAACAGAGGGAGTAGAGAAATAAAAAAGAAGACAGCAAGACATCAGTGATGTTTTGCATAAATGAGCTCAGAATGCCCCTTTTTGGATTATCATACACCAATACAATTTATAAAGGCAATACATGCTGCTTATTAATCTATTCCCAATTTAGTTTCGGAAAAACAGCAGTACAGACATGTAGCTCTTCTATAACTTCAACATAGAACTTTTCTTACTTCTATTCTCACATGCTCAGTCATTAAACTGGTTGAAAAAAGTTGACCAACTTGCCCCACTTGGAGAGTAAATGCCTTTTTCCACTTTAACACTTGATTAGTAAAAGAGCTAACAAGTGGAATGACTTCCCCATTATTCTAAGTTTCTAACACTGTTGATTCATATAAGAAGGCCTGAAAGAATCCTAACTTGGTTTCAGTGCACTTCCCTAAATATATTGAAATAATCTCTTCCCCACCCCTGCTGTTCAAGGCAACTGACCAGTTTTCCCCCTAACTAGAAAAATTACATCCTACCTCAAAGAAAGGCAGGAAATCTGTTCAATCCTCAGTCTGATTTCCAAGGGGGAGAACTAATCTAGTTCAGAGAAGAAGAGGGAAATGATTCTGAAGACAATGTATTAACACACGAAACCAGGATTTCTTAATTAAGAGGAAAACAAACCGACTTTTCCCTCTCCTTCACCCTATCTCTGTGCACATACGTGCTAGCTCATGACATATCGGCACTAAGGCATATTCAGCTGGGAGGCATTTAAACCACAAGCTGCAAAAATCAGGTGAGACTAAGAAAGCATGCCCTAGGGACAGTGAAACAGATCAGAGAATTGCACAGCAGGGTCCCTAAGAATCCTACATAATTAGCAAGATGCCATTTCACACATCAAAATACCATCTCTTTTCTAAGTCTGCTAATGATATTTAAGAATTCTCTTGTTCAACAAGCATTAAGAATAAAGTCTTCTTTGGAGAGAGAACCATATTTCTTAGTTTTAAAAATTTAGGCATCTGGATGGCTTGCATTTTGAAAGTGCTTTGAGACCCTCACATGGCGGTGTCTCTGTCAAACAACTAAATCATAACACTCACCTACTCTTTTGGAGGACGTGCCCAAAAACTTGCCAACAATGAAGACTGCTGTTGAAGCTAGCACTTTTTTAAAGTTGGGACTACTTCTGATGCCTTCATATAATACCCATAAAATTCACAGAGTATCCATAAAAGACAGGCTGACATCATTAAGCACTGACTTAAGAGAGTATCCCTCAAGGAGAGGAAACTAACAAAGACATTGACTTCCCTTTGCAAATAACAAGAGAAAACTTCCAAGACATCTCCTCCCTGAAGTTTCAGACCCCAGCAAAAGTGCTGTTCACCTGAGACCCTGTTTGCATTAGGTAAAGCTGTGTCACCTGACAGCAACAACTGATGTGATGAATTCACTATGAGTAATTTCAGCATCCACAATTTTTCAGTACATATTACAAATAAGCTTATACTTGCACTAAGAGTTCCTGTAAGCCACCCTAAAAATCTTGACCAATGCAGAGAGATTCTCAGTGTGTCTCTGCAGTGGAATTTGGTATTTAGTCTTTAGCATTGGTCCTCAGGTGCAGAAGTTTCTTTGTGTAAGTACCTTCTAATACCATCATTTATACTACATTCAAAGTGCTCCATAAACAGCTGGAACAGATTTACTCCCACATTACAGAATATAGGAAGGAAGGAAGGAAAGAAGGAAGGAAAGAAAACCAGCAATTCCTCAGACAAGTTAAAAATACCCCCATTACATCATTACAACAACTTCTTCACAGCACTAGAGTGAAAGATGCAGTGTCATTACTTTATTTCCTAGACAAAAATACTATTGAACTGAGAAAAGCAGCTCTATGATCTATAAACTTCAAATATACCATCTCAGGCCTTAAGATACAATTCCCTCCTCATATTTAAGAGCATCTATGCGTAAAATAGAATAAAGCAACCTTGAGAGGCAGAGAAGACACACATGCAGAAATGTTATTTTTGCATCACTTTAAAGCACTTCCATAAACTTTTAAGAATTCAAATGGAAGTAAATCCACATTATCCACTCCTCCTAATTCTTAAAGGAAAAGTTGCTGTTCTGTATTTTCCTGATACTGACATTTGAAAGAATAAAATGCTAACAAGCACTGAATAGATGATGAAAATATAACCCAAGACTAAGCTTTTAAAAAATCATTATCTGAAGTCTATTTACTTTTCTTTCAAGGAATTTAGAGTAATTTATGCCTTTTTCCTCCTTTCTCCACCTTCAAGATAAAGTAACCAAACTCATTTAGCAGAATTTTAACCTAAATTTTTATCGTATTTGAGAGGAAGTAACTTCTTCTTCATCTGATAGAGAAGGAATTAGCATACTCAAGAAATCTGAGACCAAGTCTCTGCATGTTCTTCACACACACGATTCTTTAAAGTACAGATCAAAAACTCCTGAGAAGGTAAAGGTTTGCTTACATTGCTGGCTTCGCAAGGAGTGTAAATCCTCCCATTACAAGGAAGTTTGTTACTGAAGTACAATACCTAAAATTGGGAAGAGCTTCAGTTACAAAATAAGAATATATCTGGAAATTGCAACTGCTTTCATTTCCAACAGTTTACCTTTGAGAGCTGTAATACCTTTTACTATAAGTAGTCTAAGAACTTGTGAAAATATTAAACATTGAAACACTCGATGTTACTGAAACACTTAGGATTCACATTCCACATGGAGCATAGAATACGTGTTACTATTCCACATTGCTGCTGCCATTAGCACAATGCACAGATATCACGGCAGAACTGTCCTTCTGGGAGACAATCTTTTAGTTAATTACTATTGAAATGTACTTTGTAGCCCCAATAAACTAAATGTATTTAGTAGCTTAGCCATAGTAACTCTACTGCATTATATTACAAGAACCTTACTATTAAGTAATAAACATGTCACCTTTTTACAGGTATATATACAGCAACCAAAGATGAGTTTGTATGTAGAGTTCTACATTAGGGAAGCTGCAGCTGTCCAGTATGCTCCACTGGCAAAGACTTTGAATTACATAGCTCACTACAAAATTAATTGGTTTGTGTAAAACTCTCCATACATCTTTAATAGCGAGAATACAATTTGCACAAGTTAGTTATGTAGCTTTTCACATGATCTACTTTCCCCTAACTTGTTATGGTCAGTAGATTAAGCCTGCAGAGACTCGAGGTGAGAGGGAATTGGATACTTGCTCGGTGTAACTATCCAAAAAGAGACTGGAATGCTTCAGGATGGCCAAACTCCTGGCTTCTTTTACTCCATGAAGAAAGCTACTTAAAGAAGCTCCATGTTGACCAATGAGATAGCACAGCTTGCTGAACCTGCTTGCCATTTCCTGCAACAACTGGATTGTATTTGCATTCCCCAAATTATCTGTAACAGACCAGAAAGCAATTTCTCTTACCTTATGAAAGAGCAGCACCCATTAACAAAAGAGAATTACCACAAGGTGCTGTTTAGATGTTTTAACAGCAATTTCACCTCATGGCTACATTATCCAGAACCAGGAATTCAACAGTTTTAGACTGAATACAGTAAAAAATAATTAAGTTATTTCAGGTGGAACAGTCAGGAAAGTGCAAATACTAACAACATTATGCAGATGTCATAATGCAGCTGTATTTCACTAGTTCATCCAAATAGGGGAGAAGAGTAAGACCTTTATTTAAAAAGCTTTATCAAAAATATATATAACTACTTTTAGATTTTGCAGAAAACAATCTGCTGTGGAACACAGGGGAAATAATATAAAAGAAAATATTAAAAGAAGTTCTTACCTAAACCTAAAAGAGGTCTAAGAACCTGAGATTTGATCTCACTCAGTTTGAAATAAAACCTTCTCTCAGTAGAAGCCAACTCATGCAAACTGGCAATATATCCCATTACGTTTTTGTCTACTAAGACCAAACAGTTGTCACCACCAGCTATCACATTGCTTATGTATCCTATCTGAAAGGTGAAAAACAGAAAAGAAAAAACACCAGCTTAAATATTTTGTGTGTACACTCCAATTTAAAAGTAGGGTGATTCAGAATAAAGCATATCTTTAGGAGCACTAAGTGATAGTAAGTATTAATTACCTACAGTGACAAACAATCCATTCAATACTGGCTTAATACAAGAATGACAAAAGTAGAAGAAACATTTATGAGACAATCAATGCCGTTCATTTCCTGGTACTGACAGAGCCTAAAAGACAATAAATAGACTATCTTTTAAGGTGATTCATACAACCATTCCATGTTTAAGAGAGAGTGACCTTAAGTTCAGTCACTTTAAGAGTTGCAATATACATCATGCTTATATCAAAAATGATGATATTAAATAGTATCATTACAGCAGCTATTTATCCTATTAATTACAAAGTGAGAATAACAAGACTTTAATATTATGACTGCACCCTGACCTATAGTCCTTTCTGGACCTGGAAAGACATCTGTTTATTGATAAAGGTATCAAACTGGACTAATACTAATAACTAGACCAACAACAGAAGTAGTATTTGTACAGGTATTAGTAAGTATTTGCTTTCCACATTATTTGGGAGAAAAATTCTTCTCTAAGGTCAGCACAAGTGCCACTGATGCACTGTGGCTCCACGCCAATTCTGGTTCACATGCAATACCATACAGCAATTCAGTATTTGGGCTCTACTTTTAATTTCCTTCTTGTTAGACAGAGGATTCCTTTGAAACACTGAGCATGTGCATACACATGAACCCAGAGTCTAATACCCCATCCCTCCTCAAAATCCTTCTCCAACTGCTATTATGCTCAACCTAGAGAAGTAGCAACGAGACCCAGAAGAGCTGAGACAGAGCTGCTTCTACCCTCCTGACCTCCTTTTTGTTACCTTAAACTCAGGTTGATCTGAAGTCATACAAACAACTTAAAAGAGGATGTGCAGCCAGGGTACACACTTCTCTATCAGGCCAACTTCAAAGCAGGATACAAGATTCAGCTTGATGGAGAAAATTGCACTGGGGCACCTACTCTCTCCCATAAACATGCAAATGCACATTTTGGTGCATTTGCTCAGTTCCCCCTCTACACCCAT
>NW_009933607.1:0-14852 GCF_000696875.1 Nestor notabilis | reverse complement strand
GATGTGGTGCCAAACTCAGGGGTCCTTCTGCCCACTCACAAACAAGGTGTGCAGGAAGCAGAACAGAACAGAGCAGACAGTACCCTCAGTCACTTGATGAACAACAGGAAAATGAAGAGCAATAGCACTGAAGAATAAACTGAGGACTGTGGTTAAGACAGCACAACTTAAGGGTGTGCTTCTGCAGCATGCACACATGGAAGGAAATTGAGTAGACACACTGGAAACAGTTCCCTGCCCCTCAAACAGAAGGGAAGGCCAAGAAACAGGCAGGGAAGAAAACAATACTGATAAGACTTCCTCTCTGCCCTCCATACACTGTGCTCCTAATTTGGCTGCTAGAAACCAGTTACTTGACACCATTATAGTTGAACAATCAGCTCTGTGCTATTTCCAAAAAGCACCAGTATGATTTGTACTAAACTTAGAGGAAATAGTACTCACCTTACTACAGGACAGTAACAAAGCTGGACTCTTAGTACAGCTGTTTTCAAACAAGCTATTTTCTGTTGTTGTCTCCTGGCCACTGTAATATAATCCAGGTTGAAAATCTTCCTCATCTGCTAAGAAAAGGGAATAATCTAGTCCTGCTGCTGTAGTCCAAACACCACTGCCACACACCTGAAATTCATGAGGAAGGAAAAGCCATTAGAAATAACCACCCAAAGCTGGAAGGAGGAAAAAATATTTAACTCTTCTAGCCACACATGCACATAATACACCTGCCAAGAAAAAATACTGCAATAGCTGGTAATTTTTCAGCTTCAGAATCTTGTAACAAATACACTTCTTGCATGTATACCGGAAACTGTCTTTCTTTCCAGTCTTCTTTCTAATGGCTGAATTTTTGCCTTTAAATTATAACTCAGTTTTATTTTCAAATGGGCATCAGGTGAGCTTGATTAAAGTTGGGACACTGTTCTCTCCTCTACATTTAATTGGGACATTAATAAATTTGGGAGACAATTATTATACTGTACCTTAATTTACATAAGGCCTAAACAGGAAAACTCTGCAGCTAGCTTTCCACTAAGAGAGGCACCACAAAACATAGGCAAGGGTCTGGTCTAACCCCAGAATCATTATTTGGCTATTCACTTGACCTGATGTGAAGTTCAAAACAAACAGAAAACCTACTGCCAAAACAGCTCTGGAAATGCAGAAACAAACAAGAAATATAGACATGGCCTAGCAAAGCTAAAAATGCTAGAAGCAATTGTTTAGCATAAAACCAGTGTTCCAAAGTATTTAAAAGTTTCAGCACTACAACACTGGTATCAGAGAAACGAAATACAATGTAGAAGTGAAATCTGATAAGAAGATACAACCAATCACATTTCTGTTTTAGAACTTCAAGGTGGTCAAAAACCAGTGGAAGTCTGGGTAAAGGATTTCTTGGATACGTTTTCCACAAGCTCATCTAGGGTCTTTTTCACAGTATAAGCACATGGATCCATAAACAAGGTAATCTTTTAGAAACCACTTTGCATTCACTTGTATAAGAGACCCTCAAGTGAAAGAAAAATGCAGAAAACAGGAAATACCTTTGCCAGACGAGGGACCGTTGTCGGGGAGTTCAAGTGACCAAGCTGGCCAGAGGTATTACTGCCCCATGAATACACCTATAAGAAACACAGCTAAACATCAGAATGCAAGTTTGTGTACACGGACACATACTGAATTGTAGTAGTACCACACATCAAGTGTACACACAAAAGTCAAGGATGTAAGATTCATGTACCAAGAAGCACTTCCCCAATCTCCACCGTCTCCCTATATTCTCAAATTGTCTTCTCACATTCAGAAACAGAATGCACCAAATCAAGTCACGTCAATCTTTAAACATAATGTTGATGGTATATGCAGAATTTCAGCAGTAATAGAATTAAAATTCCACACTGCTTCCAAGTTGCCTCCCACAAATGGGAACAAGAGCTTAGAAGCAAAACCTAGGAGACACCAAATGTGACAATTATGTCCTAGATAAGGAATAAATGATAACAAACACTTGTACCTGAGATTTGGCAGTGAGTGCTAAGGAATGATGGCCACCAGCAGAGAGATGAATCACTTCTTTACCATCTAGGCTTTTCACACATAGTGGCTGAAGCCTGTCAATCCCAGAACCCATGGGACATGGTGGGAGGGAGAAGAAAACAACACATTATCAAGTGCACACTTAACAGAAATAAATTCCAAGGTGTTTTTTTTTCTCCCTCCATAACACATTAGAGAAAACAAATATACACAGAATCTTTGGGCAATAAAGGTCAAAAAGGTCACAAAAGGCACAAGTTAATGATAAACCTCATCTTAATTTGGACAAAGTCAAAATATCACCAAAATCCTAGAGATTTCAAGGAGAAAAGTCATAACTGACTGACATTCAGTAACAATAGAGTAACAGAATGCGTTACTTGGAGGAACTTAGGTTGCAAGACTTAAAAAAGAACAAGAACACAATGCAAGGTAGCTGACCAAATTTGAGAATCTGAGGAAGTTTAATACTCAAAATTTTCTAGTGACCTACTGAATGAAAGAAAAAAACCACCAAATATTAATCAAAGAAATCTCACCTTGGTAGAACATCACCGTGCCCTAGCTGTCCTTCCTTCCCCTTTCCCCAGCTCCACACCTCCGTTCTTAGAGAGGGTAAAAGAGCATCAGCCTCACCACTGTAGGTTGGAGTCAGAGCTACAGTCCTCATTTTTGCTCGCCCTACCTTCCGTAAGAGCCTAGGAGAAACTGAAAACAGGCCAAGAGGTAGAAAAATTGCTCATGGTTTTAGGTAAATGTATCATGCAGACTGTGTGTTACACAGTAGCAGCACTATTTGAGAACTCATCAAGACTTCTTAAGGAGGTCTTAATTAAGATTGAAAGTGAAAGTTGACATGCAGGAAGATAGGTTACTGATACACAGAAGTAACTTGTATGTTAGAAGTCGACAGATCCCAACTAATTTTTACCAGCTATTAAAGGCTAACAGTCTTAAGACAACTATGCAGTTTTACCAAAGCAAATGAACCAAAACAAACTGTACCTTAAAAAAGTATGTTTTGAAAGAAAAATAGATCCTTGCAGTGAACAAAAGTTTTAAATAATTCCTAAAATCTCCCCTCAGATCCAAGATCAATATAGAACTAAACCATGTACCCATTCAGAGCAATTAACACTAGAATCTATGAGGTAAGAAGGTCATTAGCTTTAAGTTTGGCAGTAGGAATTGGAGTATTTCTAGGTCCCTGGCTCAAAACTAGCTTGGTGTAATAGGAATTACAGGCCACACAGATTTTTATCTGCTATGCAACCTATATGAAAGATAGTTTTCTGTAATTTTGCAATAATATGCCCAGACTACCACAATGTGCTCACTTTACCTTACTTTACTAAGAACATTCATAAGCTCGCTATGCTTTTGGTTTTCTTAGCGTGCAGTATCTGCTAGTCTTCACTCCCTCCACTGATTTCAAGTCCTAAGGTATACTTTATAATACAGACACCTTTGGTAGATAATTAGACTTGTGTTCAACCAGTGTTTTATTTCCCAGTTACAAATCTCCACATTATTATAACTTTTCCAGTTGGCTTTCCCCAACATGCTTTTACCTTGTGACAACAAGCCAGGCAGGGAAAGCCTTCGACTTCCTCCTTCAGATTCCTCCTCTCTAATGTCTACTAAACTGGAACTCTTCTTCCCCTGCATGGATTCCTGTCTGACCTGCTCCTCTCGACTGTCTTTCAGAGCTTCAGGCCCTGGGGAACCACCGCCAGACTGGGATCCTGATTCACTTGGAGGTGCACCATAGAAGTTCATTACTTTCTTCAAAGACAGTGCTCCGGCTTCATATGTAGCAGCTACTCTCACCCCAACTGCTGATGCACAAGAGGCCACCAAGCTGTTCAAGGCAGAGGTGCTGGTACCTGGAGGGCCAGGGATACAAGCACCAAGTTGTTCTTCTTGTGAAGGCTAAAACCAAAGAAAAATTAAAGACTATGACACCAGACAGCATGTAACAGTAGGATGATGATATACACATTCACTACTCAAACTATATGCTATATACACTGAACAGACATTATGAGAAAATTTTTTATACTTAGGCATGCATCTCTTCCTCAGAATCTTATTTTTTTTAAGGTAGGACCAAGGACCATTTCTACACAGACTGGGCTTTGTCTGCTGCACTTGTCTAGTGCAAACTCATCCATAAAAGACTGTGGATCTGTTTGTCTGGGTTTCTTTAAAAACATACAAAAAAACCTTTCCAAACAAATAGAAAAAAGATTAAAAGGGATTGAATTTTAGGCTTATTACCAACTTCTTCACCACTAATTAACGTGCACCAGTCAGCATGCTCTATTTGCAGAGAGGCAAGTTCTCTCTTCAATATATTAAAAGGGAAAAGGTGATTCATGGATTCATTTTGCAAGGTCTATATAAGATCTTGTGGGGCCTATGTGTTCCCTTACACTGCTATTGTACCCATATAAAGCTTGGTCAATAATCATCAAGTCACACTAGGGACAAACTAATTGAAGGCACTTATGAGTACCAGCATGTGGTTACCTATTATAGCAATCAATCTACCCACCAAATTCAGAAATAATGCACAGGACTATGTGCCAAATAGTCTGAATGTTAAAACAAAGACAGCAAAGTCCCGTTTTCCCACCTAATATATGGTGTAAAGCAAGATTATTAATATCACATCTCATTTTATTCTACAAGGCGGCAGACAATCTTTGACTTCTCTTTTTGTGAAAGGTTAGGCTAAAGGATTGGGCTTGGTCCTTACTAGCATTTTATTCCTATTTATAAAAGACATGCCTAGTGATACAGAAGATCAAACAATTTGTGTAGGAAAGCAAAGAGAAACAGAGGATTTTACTAATGCTGAAACATTACGTTAGTCCTCAGCTCTGCTCTTCACATGTATGCTCAACTCCGTTAAGATTCATTGAATTAGTTCCAGGCTTATTTATTCCTGGAACTATACAAGGGAAGCAGTACTCTGGAAGTATTCCAGGAACAAGGAATTGAGAAAGGGAGCATGAAACTACACAATTCAGTCATTTCCTAATGGCAAGAGCTCTCCCAGGAGTCTGAGGGGCCAGCAACTGCTAGAATGCATCTTATTAGAAAAATACAAAAGGAATGACAACTGTGTTTACACATTTATTTCCCTGAAATAAATTTACTTCAGAACAGGAAAACATAACTTGCTGAATCACCAAATTACTGGAGAGTTTGTTTTAGTTTTAATACTACTACTTTATTTTCCCCCAATTACAGGTGGTAACAAAAATCAACTATTTATTAGGCACTGTAAAACTTATCTCCCAGAACCACTGTGAAAACCTCCTTACTGTAACTGCTAAGAAAAATAAAGAAATTGATGTCTGCACCTTACTTCCTATGACAAAAGACATTTTCAGAATTCTGCTATGAATTTTGCGTCCTGGGCCACAGAGTGAAGGCAGTTTTCCTTACAGACATTACCTTTACCATATGCCACCCAGCAGGACAGTACTTGTGTAGGGACTGCCAAACTGCACTGTAAGATTTTGGATTGTTTTCTGTCCAATAGTTTTTGAGTTTTAGCTTCTTCCTCCCACCCCAAATAAGATTTTTTTTTTTTCTTCAAAGAAGTGGAAAATGTAGTATTTTGGCAAAGAGCTGGAAACAGCTTTTGAACCTTGTGATGAAGGTTCAAGAACCTGAAACCAAGAATGAAGCTAAGCATTTTCTGATGCTCATCAAGAAATTATTACTTTACTGTTCTGCTATGGCATAGAAATAGCATCACTGAACCATTTTCCACATCACACAGAGTAGTACTTCTGTATTTCCCATCCCTGTTTATGAGTTTATGCCATCCCTACATGATTAACATCAGGTCAATACTAACATTACCTTTAGTATCTTTTCTTGCAATCTAGAATTTTTAACTGATTGAGCAGTTAGATTTGTGAGGGATTCATTTCACATTTACAAAATAAAGCTTTACCATAAAGGTAAGTTAGACAAGCATCAGCTTCCTACCCCACACGAATGGGAAACCCACGTATTGTAAACCAGCTAGAGAATGGGAAATTGGCTTACATTGCTCTGATACTGTGTACCAGAGGAAGAAGAGAGACTATAGCACAGTCAAGGCTGCCCACATTAAAGCTTTACAAGTGGACATAGAGGGAGGGGAAAAAAACCCAACATCTTCTGCTTAAAAGCCGAGAACCATCACTGAGAAAAATCACTCTGAAACTACAGGACCACCACACCTACATTAAACTACCAGAATTTTTCATTTCTCTAAAGAGTAACATTGTCACGTATACAAGAAGAGTTGTAGCAGAGTTAGAGCTAGTTACTAGGTACCAACCTGCTCAGGTTCTGGGCAGATGTTCTTCTCCAGGCTCTCACTTAATGAGTGATCTGACAAACTGATTAAGTACTCTTTCACTCCTTTTTTGTCTGGGAACAGAATATTTCCAGGACTAGAAATTCCACTGTCTTCCTGTCCATCGTTACTGGAAAACACACTTGTTCCATCAGCTTCTAACGCAACAAGCGTATGTTCTTCCACAAGTGGTTTCTGACAGCCTTCACTCTGGCTACCTGATAGACTTTTTCCTTCCGGGGTCTCCAGTGAGGGACAGAACGCATGGCTTTCTGGTCGGTTATCGGACAGTGCTACGCCCAGTGGGCAACAGTGACTATCTGAAATGATTACATGATCTTCCTTGTCCGTCATGGTAATGAGGAGTTGGCTGCAATGATTGCACCTCTCTGGGATAGGCTTCATTTCCTGCACAGGAAGACATTGTACCAGAGCCAGGCTGTGGTAGGCTCCACAGGCAATCTGGAGCACAACGCGCCCTGCCAGGTGCTCTACCTTCTGTGGCTTTGTCACTGGGAAAGTTGTTGTTATGAGACCGAGCTGGCAGCCACTCCCCCAAGCCCATATCTCTCTGCTTAGTGACAGTGCCAGTGTGTGCTCCTCTCCACATGCTAGCTGCAAAATCCTTACTGATAAGAGAGGACTGGTTTCAGAATCAGAAATACTGATGGGTTGTGGCTCCGGTACACATGGCTGATTAGCAACTGCACACTGGCCAGCAGAATTGTTGCCCCACATGTACACCACACCACTTTCTGTTAAGGCTCCATTATGGAAGCTGCCAGCTGCCACTGTAATAACATGATGCCCAAGCAAAGTATTTTCTAAGATAGGACTATTGGCACATGACTCCTCCGGTTCTGATCTCCAGGGCAGTTTTCCAAAGCTGTAGACCTCTCCACCTGGGTGAAACACAAACAAAGAACAACCTAGCATGAGTCTAATGAAATTAAACCAGAACTAAGATGTGAAGGGAAATTGAGATAGACACCAATTTTTAGCTTACTCCAAGCTCGGTGAAACTATCACTGTTGATCTATGAAGACAGCTGGCTGCTCTCTGCTATTGCCGCTGTTATGTTCTATACCTCATGTTAACGTTACCCTGTGTACCCATGCACTGTTGAACAAAGTAATGTTTTCCTGCTAAAAATTCTACTGTACCCAAGTGTATTTATTGGTCCTTTCTATTTTAAGAACATAAAACCATGCTCAAAGAGCATGAAAAAGTAGAGAGCTCATCTCTCTCTGCAGTGATCTAGCATTAGCAAACTGTATTGTTTGCAACCCTACAGTAAAATAGCATTGTCCTATCAGGCGAAAGTGGTGGTGGGGTGTGTATAAATGTATCTTGCCACTGGTTTGATGTTATACTGCAGCCTCTCCGAAATATCATTACCTTTATCTGAAAAGATTGGAGCAATGCCAGTTCAAGTTACTTTGCTAAGAAACCTATTTTTGAAATGAATACTTGTTTCCACAGTGATAGAAAAACCTGTAAATCATATCCACAAACATCATCCTTCATGCGACAAGAACACACACAGAAATACCTTTTAATTGCAAAAGAAACATGTTCTATAAAAGCCACTGGAGTTCCATAACTCCAGTAGAGGAGGGGTGCTTAAAGCAGACTCACCAATAACCTGTATTCTGTCCTTCAAAAACATCAGAGAAAAATCAAAGCAGCAACTTCCAACTTAGTCTTTACAACTGTATGCCCACTGATCAGTACAAGGACAGAGCTATGCAAACACTTAAAGTGACTGGCTTTCAGAAATCAAGCAGCATCATTTTGAATTAACACTACTTAGATTACATTACCATCTTTAAACAGGAAATCCAGAGACATTGTTAAGAAAGATTATGAAAGAAGACATTAAGCATATAACTTCTACTCCACACAGTTTCAAGTAGCTTGTAACTAAGGAGGAAATACTGGCAAAGGTAAAAATCTAACCCTTTAGAAGTTGTACATGAGACACAGATAGAATGAAAAAGAAAGTCTAAAATAAGAAAACTTGGCAATAACTAAAGCTTGTTACTGCCCCAAATCTTTACAATTAAGATGTTTATTACCTTCTGTTAGAAGTAATCCATGATATATTCCAAGGGCTGCCTGTAATACAGTTTTTCCACTAAGGCCAGGAAGCCTTTCTGGAGTTACAGAGCAGGAACCAGCCTTCCAAACATAGACCAGGCCTCTCTCTTTGGCTCCTTCTGCCTCTTCTGAGCTACAAAAAGATTGGGGGAAATACAGAATCCGCTTGAAGTTTTCTGTAGTTCAGTAAAGCATAGTTTGCTTTTCACATGTGCAACAAAGGCTTAGTAGTTCAGGCATTAGTTTTAATTTCAGAAAGATATTTTACTTTCAATTTGGTAATCTTAATTTAAATGTTACTTAAATGAAAAACAAATATCTTCTATTTGAAATCATTAGGTTTCTTTTTCACTTGTACTTTACTGCCTGAAAAGCAGCTGATCTTGTCACTAGCAAATTTAAAGATAGATTTATTCACAACTGATAGAGCCTTTATATTATATATTCTATTTGTTGCTCACAGCAAGGAGATCAAATTAATACACAGTTCTGCCATTGTATGCCAAAGGAGATTGTTGCATCAGTTCCACCCACATGTAAGCAACCCTGTTCCTATCTGAACAATGATATTTATAATGTTAACTCTTCTGTGTTAAAAAGCAGAATGAACATTGCTGGTTTATTAGGTTTTATTTATGTTTTCGTTGGGTTTTTTCCTCTTTTAATTCTTAATAAGTTTCTTCAATTCAAATCAATTGAACCCAGAAAAAAAAAACCATCCTGAAACTCTATGGAAGTGTCTGGGCTTGCATGAATGACTGGAACTAGCCAAACCTGGTTTAACACTTCAAGACACCCTGGTTTGAATGCTCAATCAGCAACTTCCCCCATTCAGCACAAAGAAATTCCTCAAAACTTTGACAAGCAGCACATGGCTTTAACAATTTGTGGAATCACTGGATTTAAACACAAAAAGTCAGTTTAAACATCAGTGTACTCTGACAGCATTAAAGTTAAATGAAGTTAAATTAAGTTAAATGAAGAGTTTTCTTCCAATTTCTTTAAAACTTTATATAGGATAGACTTCTCCACCCTGCAGGAAAAATTAGGTTTAGCTCCTTATTTACCAACAGTCACTACTACCCACATAAACCAGTTCTTGCAGCTTTGCATGAACTTGTGAAGATAAATATATAAGGCTGCAAGAAAAGCTTTGTCTAGAAGAAAAGGCACAAATGAATACATTCCAAAACTGAAGTCTGATAGGCTGCACTGTGGACAACTTATGCAAGTAGCACATTCAAAAGCCGTAAGGCCCTACTCATGCAGACAACTGATTTTTTAAAATTAAAAATGTTGTGACCTGTGGTGCATAGGATGAACAACACCTTTACACAGTTTGCCTCTGAAACTTTCAAGATGAGAATAACTATGAGAGGGAAATACCTCTCTTAGCTCCTGTGCCCATCCCCAAGGAATAAAGAAAAAAGAGGAAAAGGTGACAGTCAAGAACTCTTCTAAAATTCAGGTAAGTCATTTAATCCAAACATCATACATGGTATTAAAATGCATAGTCCATCTTGCGTTCTAAATACCTCGGACTTGTGCTTAGAGTAGAAGTAAATTAAAAAGGAACCAACTGAGTAATATATAGGCCAGAAAAAAGTTTGAAAAAATCCAACATCATAATTAGGCCATTTACCTAAAATCAAAATGCAGATTTTATTCAGATGGGCAAAGTACACCAAAGAAAACAATACAATATCTAAGCTTTATCATCAGCATACTGTGCATTAAATTCAGCACAAAAGCTCATTTTTGGGCTTTTACCCATGTAAAAGATCTTCAGAGAACAGTGTAAGACAAATTCGGACTTGCCATACCAGGATCTATTATACAAGACACTAATTTTCCATCCCAAAAACATCTGACCTCTGTCAGGTATCTTGGAAGAAACAAGAAGCGAAAGAATAGTCTACTGCAGGGCTATTGATCCAGAATCAAAATTCACAGGTACAGATAAGATTTACTGTGCACCAGAGAATGTTACTTTCAAGTTTTTAAGCCTATGGCTATTCCTCCACAAGTTACAACCACCACCTTAAAGTTGAGTGTTTCAGACATAACTGAAACTAGAGCTAAGTTACTCTTCCTCTTATATAAAGAGTATGCTGACATCATTTAATATATTTACAGGATGATTGTCAGTTGGCATATTTCAGGGAGCCTCTGTGGCTTCACCTGGCTGTTTATTCTCACCTTCTTTCCTGTGAGTCCATCTGTCAGTGGCAGCACTCCATCACCACCAAATCATTCCTCTTTCAAAAGGAACAATGTAATTTCTGCAAACTGCAAAACATGAGAAACCAGCCATTTAATTGCAAATCACATTAAACCTAAAACCCACAAAACCCACACCACCACTGAAAAAAAAGAAACCACCACCAAAGAAAAAAAACCACCCAAGAAGCAAAGCTTCAGATCCTGTGTTAAATAAGCACTTCCACAATGCTAGGATGGTTGAAATATTTAGTTCACTCACACTGAGTTGGCAGACAAAAGCTAAACAGCCAGACTTGTCCTGCCTACTCATCTCACAATAGGTCTATTGTAAGAACAGACTGGACAAAACCCAGTTCAAAGGCAGAAATTAACACTAATCACTCTGTAATTCTCAGACCACCACTCAAGAAACATCAAATTGATCCATTTTCAGACTAAGATAAAATTCTATGCTCAAGCTTAATTTGTAAGGTAAATCGATTTGTATGAGCAGAAAACAGTTGACAGTTGAATTCATAACCATACCCCCAACCAAACCACATATTACTATTAGACGGTACAGTTCTATTAAAGCCTATGCAGAAATCCAATTAAGAGTTCAAAACATTTCTTCCTGCAAGCTGGTTGCAGAGTATCTGTGAAGATATGATAAGACCATAGAAGCAAAGGAGAAAAAAAGTGGCTGCTCCATTTATGCTTTTATCCTTTCAGATCACCCTCACACCTTTCAGTTCACCCTCACACCTTTCCATCTTCATGAAGATAACTTCTTCTTACTTTTTGTGTAACAAAACAAAGCTACAGTTAATCTTTGTCTCTTTTATTCTGTTCGGCTTTTTAATATTGAAAGAATTGTAATTTTTCCTTCATCTACTGCCTTACTAGATGAAGTATTAAAACTTTTAGTTACGTTAAGACATGTAATTATATTTATTCTAATAAAATGAATAAATTCTTTAGACCTTTTGCTTTATTATAGTTGCTGTCTAATATCCACTGTAACAAAAGCAGAAATTACTTAATATAATGGTCTTTTAAGACATCTCCAAGAAAATATCCAGAATAAGTAGCCTGAAGCTCCTACATACAGAAAATAGAAAGAAAATATGGCCTGTCTTGATTACAAGAAACAATACATGCAAACCTGTAATATGCATACAGAAGCTTCACTTTGCTTGGAAATAGTAATCTTCAAGTTGAAAAATAACTGAAATAACAGAAATCCCAACACTTTCACTGGAATGCTCTAAATAAGGAAGTACCAAGCAGACCTTTACAGGCAGAAACAGCAACATATCATACCAGATGTTTCCAGTTTTCCAAACACAGGACTAAAAATAATGGACTTGGGCTTCGGGGTTGGCAAAGAACATATCACAAAAGGACCGAGAGCCATAAACCCATAAAATCAAATTAGCATATTAGAGTAGTATTGTGGTAACTCATATACACCTTGCTCTGAAATAAATTCAGAGCATACTTTCCAGGAAAGAAAGCCACACTTGTCACCAGAAAGATACTGCTTTCAAGACATTCCTGTCTCTCTTTCCTCAACTCCCACAACTGTAAAAGTTAACTTTTAAAATATTAACAGAGGAAGTCTCACAAATGGAAGGAAACCGTCATGCAATACTTCAGCAACGGAGGTGCTGATGAAACATCAAAGGAAAATGGAAGCACATTTTTGAATTTAAAACTCTCTGATGTGTTCTAGCTCAGAGTAAAGCACATTTGGGGATTTTTTTTTTTAGCCTGCTCGAAACTACCTAACTCTACAATTCATACTCTTGAAATGCTGGCACTTCTCCTCTGTGAAGGACACTAGCTTCACATAAAAATATCCAATGGATTGGTGAGATAGAGATGGAAGCTTTGATAAAGTATCAACAATTGTATCATTTACATCACATATACCTATCTAAAAACACGGAACTGAGGCTTAAAATTCCTGGCTTCTACAACTGTGTGTGTAGGGGGGGTGGTGGTGTTTTGAATCTTGCATTTTCATGAGCTTCAACTGCACAAAAATTTCCTGTAATTCTCATGAAAGCTTCTGATTGTAACAAACCAAAGTTAAATATTCGTTAGTTAAACTTATTATTCAAAGTTAAAGCCAGGCATCTGATGAGCTGTTTTGCAAGATCTCACTTCAAGGCCCAATTGAAAAATGATTTATGCAATTATTAAGAAACCTGCAATGCCGGTGAACTAGAAATGAAGAGAGTAAGATGATGGTGGTGATATATTTAGTCTTCTTTACAGAAGCTCACACTGAAGGTTGCATTACTAAGCATTTATTTGTATTAGGGACAATGAGAGTCCAACTGTTTTCTTTCCATAAATGAGACACTTTTAAGACATTTATAAATAATTTTCAAGTTCAGTGCAAGTTTTCATTCACTCCTAGGAGAGTGCAACATTATTCCCATTTCACAGCAAATACAAGTCATTTGGTCACAGCCTCAAACTAAGTAATTATAAGAGTTTCTTCCTCCCAGTAGGAATATACAATTTTCCTTGCAGGTTCACATTTATATACTAGTGCATTGTAGCATTACACATACACTATTTCTTTTCCACTAAGATTACCTGAATTGTTACTAGATTTAATATTCATACAAGTGAACGGCCAGGCACAATCCATCATTGCGTGATATGGAAGATGGGTATGACACCAGCACCTGCACTGCTCTGCCCATACATTCACTTTTTAAATTTTTGCTTTACACTACAAGAAGAAAAAAGACTGCAAAATAATGCCAAAATATTAGATGGATTTGTGCCACAGACAGATGGTCACTAGTGTGACACTGAGGTTGTAATTCCCACTTACAGAGTAGAAGGCGAATTCAAATTCTCCAGAAACCAAACAGTACCACACCATAACAACTGCTATGGCAGGGACTGACATGGAGTAAACATTACTCTCATTACTACGCGACTGCGTCCTTCACTGTCGGTGACCATTCTTTAATAAGCATCCTAGGTACAGAAGACATCTTACATTCAGTGCTGAACAGGAACAACTGGTATATCCCTGACTTTCAGAAATACTGGAATTCCCATCAGCCTTGTGTGCTTATCTACCTGCTATAGTTAATGAATACTACAGTACTTCTACAGCTTTCAGACATGTTAAACCCACATTTTTAATAAATTTGTTGCATTTCATTCAGCGATAACTTACAGTTCGAAGACTGCAAGTTTGCCATACAAGGTTATCTACTCAGGTTCTGAAGGAGGTTACTCTCAAGCTTCCTAATTCAAAACAGAGATGTCAACATCAGCCTTGTTGATACATACCATTTATCATTGCTAACTGTGGTTCGCATACAATGTGTTACCACTCCAAGAAGCCCTTGCGATTTGGTCAGCACCAACTAAACAACCACTATTTTTAACATTATGTGAATAAGATCTGCTCAGAACAAAACAAAACAACTTGCTACTAAAAGACAGCTGCAATCCCTTCAGATGTGGGCTCAAAGCTTTTAATGCTGGTTCCAGTGAATGAGGGATGGTAACAAACAAGACAGAACAATAAACACAACAAAGACAGGGCCAAGTATCAGCTAAAAGAAAATAGCTGAAAACTATCTGTTATAGCACAGAATTAATAATTTAAAGTTTACCAAACTCATAAGAGACTCAAAAATTTCTGAATATCCCTTTCTCCTCTTCCCTTTTGACATTACACCTTCTTAATTCAGCACAGGTTTGGGTGCTTCTCCTTCTCTAAACAGTTAACTCCACGGAAGGATGCCAAGTACAGCGAATTCCCATAAGTTGCTGCACTACAAAAGCAGTGATCAACCACCAATTCTCTATGACTACTTTAGTTGCTCTTCAGCTACTCACCACAGTATTTTTTGTACTGTGAGGTCTATGAGAGTTACAGCATGCTATGTCACCTGTACACCATACTGCACCTATGCCAGGACCATCGTTCAATAGATTCTGAAAGTTGAAACAGCATTTACTCCTGAGCAACCAAGTCATGAAAAGAAAAAGGACTCTGAAACAAAAGTGTAATAAGATAAAGGCCATACTGTTTAAAGCACGCCTTAAAAACTCCCATCAAGAGGGAGGAGTCCTCTAGAAACCTACATAAAGGTCAACATCTCTGCTC
>NW_009933606.1:4808-7377 GCF_000696875.1 Nestor notabilis | reverse complement strand
TATTTAATACTTTTATGTATATATATATATATACATATATATCTATATTTGACTATCCAGAAGGTTTATTCCCCCCAAAATGAAGGAAAAGGGAACAGACAAAACGGGCACAAGCTGCCAGGTCTGAAAAAGCAAAGAAATGAACTAAGTGATTGAACATCCTCATCCTAGTGGAGAGGTTTGAGTTGTAAACCGTGTAACAATGAGTTATTACATTTCAAAAATGAGTGCCTTGCATGTATAAAAATGGGTAAGAAGTTAAAATGAGATGAGAATAATTCAGTTACAGTCAAGTGTATCAGAGTTGGAAATGAGCTGAGCACTGTGTGTGCGTGTGGGGGACTATAACAGAGGACAGGGAAAGGGAAGAATGAATTCTTGTAGCAATTTACATGACAAATACGTGCTGATTAGGACATTAGATGAAGCTGTTGCGTTCTTTCCCATGAGATACCACCAGCACAAAGGACTTATCAGCATATATGTGTCAAAAGGAGAATAAAGAGGTGGAAATGCTCTTCTCTCTGCTTATCTCCCATGGCCGGTCTGTGAGGGGGGTGATAAAAGGCAGATCTCTTACAGCAGGAACTGGAGGTTGTCGTAATTAATGCGACCAGCAGCTTCCTTCTGAGACCACGTGGAGAAGGACCTGAGAGTCCGGGCCAGGCTGCGGGTCGTGGCCACTTGGTCCGACCCGATCCACATCTCCACGGCACTGATGATGATGCGCAGCCTCATGCGCTTGTAAACCTGGAGGAGAGCAAGAGCTGGCCAGGCTGAGAGAGCTGGGCTGGGGCAGCTGGAGAAGAGAAGGCTCCTGAAGGGGACACCTTAGAGCAGCTCCAGGGCCTAAAGGGGCTCCAGGAAACCTGGAGAGGGGCTTTGGACAAGGGATGTAGGGACAGGCCAAGGGGAATGGCTTGAACCTGCCAGAGGGGAGATTGAGATGAGCTCTGAGGCAGAAGCTCTTCCCTGTGAGGGTGCTGAGGCGCTGACACAGGGTGACCAGAGGAGCTGTGGCTGCCCCATCCCTGGCAGTGTTCAAGGCCAGGTTGGACACAGGGGCTTGGAGCAACCTGCTCTAGTGGAAGGTGTCCCTGCCCGGGGCAGGGGTTGGAGCTGGAGGAGCTTTAAGGTCCCTTCATCCCAAACCAGTCTGGGATTCCATGGTTCTATCTCAAAGCAGACTCAGGCAGGGAGAACCAAGGGTTTCACAGAATCACGGAATCAACCAGGTGGGAAAAGCCCTTTCAGCTCATCCAGTCCAACCATTCCCAGCCCTGCCAAGGCCACCACTAACCCATGGCACTGAGGCCTCGGCTCCACGGGCTGTGAACACTTGCAGGGACGGTGCCTCCAGCCCTGCCCTGGGCAGCCTGTTCCAATGCCTGAGCACCCTCTGGGCAAGGAATTGTTCCTCAGCTCCAGCTAAACCTGCCCTGGGGCAGCCTGAGGCCGGTTCCTCTTGTGCCATCCCTTGTTCCTTGGGAGCAGAGACCAGCCCCCTCCTGGCTCCATCCTCCTGTCAGGCAGTCATAGGGAGAATCCCTCATTTGTTTCCCACTGCCAATGGAGCATTGACTGTATTTAAGCACATCATTAAAACTCACCGTGTTCAGGATGTTGCTTATGGAAACAAACATGTGGAGCATCAGGGTTTCATTCTTCTTCTTAACTTTAAACTGAAAGGGGAGAAGAGGCTGCGTTCCAGGGCTGGACACCAAGGACTGCCTGCAGCAGAACCCCATGCTCTAAGTCCTCATGCTTACCAGCTCTTTGTTAGTGATCAGAGCCAGCTCCAAGTATCTTGCGGGCACAGACACCGGCTTGAGACCACCAACCTCCTGCAAGAGAACAAATGTGGTTGTTGAGGTAGGTTCAGGAGCTTGAAAGCTCCCACCTCATTGCAGAGAACCAAAGAGGCATCACTCAGACTGATCCAGACTTTCCCTTTAGTACAAGAACATGGAGCAGTTGCTCATTAGAAAAGGTTTGATGAGTGTAACGTGTACTTGGGGTGAGTGCAGAGAGATTCAGAGACAGAACAAGGCTGTAGGTGGGGGTTTCTTGGTGACAGGGGATTACCTGGCATTGCTCATGTCAAATCAGCTCACTGCAAGGATTCAGACCACTTTGCAATCCTTAAGCAACTGCAGTTGGGTAATGGGTAACCTGGGGGGTTGTTCCTCTCCTCCGAGCATTGTATTGCTCCATGACAACATTATCCCATCTCTGATGGGGTGAGCAGACAGTGAGACACTGAGAACATTCAAAATCAGCAGATTTGGTCAAATAACGAGGAGGAAAAGGAGCGGACCCTGCACAAGCCTTGGTGGCAGCTTTGGCACTGGCTGGGATGGGAATGGGGAGGACAACTCTTGAGTAATTCCAAGGAGTTTTCGTGGTAGAAGAGAGGAGGAGGAGTTGCTGCCTCTCAGAGAGACAACTCTAACTGCTTTGGCTGCTGCAGAAGCGTGCATGGCTAAATAAGTGCTGTTGCTCCAGTCATTGTAAGCATGGGGCCTGATGGCTCTTCCCTGGTGAACAAACACCACTTTATTATTATTAC
>NW_009933606.1:318-4777 GCF_000696875.1 Nestor notabilis | reverse complement strand
CCTTTATAAATCATCCCCTTTCCCTGACGGCTTCTCAGTAAAGTCAGTGCAGTTGCAGCCATGTAGAAAAGCATATTTCCTCCATGGGAGCTGATCAGTAATCCTTTCATCTCAGTGCTTCCTGTTGCTATCAGGAGGCAGCATCTCTGAATGTCACTCTTTATTTCTTCCACTGAGTGCAATCACAAGGTGCTGGCACAGGCCAGGCTGTCACTATAAATAATCCATACTCCTGGTACAGAAATAACACTTTATCTCAGGTCTTTTGAAAGCAGGAGCAGCGATGACAAAAGTCCTCCCCAGCTCAAACAGCATTCACCAATCAAAGCAAATAAACTGGTTTCACATCCAAAAGGAGAGAGATCAGGAATATCCAATATCAAATGATGCCAGAACAAACCGAGTTCATTGCAAGTGTGGAAAGTGTGTTTCTGAAGAGCAAAGAACCAGCAGATGGGTGAATCTGCACATCACTAAAGCTCTTTTTGGGTGTGATTTAAGCAAACTGGGGCAGTAGAGTTTCGATTTGGTTACTATAAGGTGTACTGTATTTGGTACTATAAGGTTACTGAAGACACAGAGAGGGTGGTTGTTGGTCTCTATTGCTAAGATGTAAAGATGGGTTAAATGAAGTCCCAAGAGAGTCAGAGCCAGAGCAGAAGCTGCTCAACATCTATCCCACCAGCTGGTGGTTTACACGGTGTCCTGGCAGGTTTGGGGACAACTCCATCAGAGAAGTACAATGAACTGTGATTAGACTGGAAAGTATTCTCCTGCTCAGTGAGGGAAAAGAAGAGCAGACACATTCGGTGTAGGAGCAGGTGTTGTGTCAGTTCAGCCTGGAGAAGAGAAGGCTCCTGAAGGGGACACCTTAGAGCAGCTCCAGGGCCTAAAGGGGCTCCAGGAAACCTGGAGAGGGGCTTTGGACAAGGGATGGAGGGACAGGCCAAGGGGAATGGCTTGAACCTGCCAGAGGGGAGACTGAGATGAGCTCTGAGGCAGAAGCTCTTCCCTGTGAGGGTGCTGAGGCGCTGGCACAGGGTGCCCAGAGAAGCTGTGGCTGCCCCATCCCTGGCAGTGTTCAAGGCCAGGTTGGACACAGGGGCTTGGAGCAACCTGCTCTAGTGGAAGGTGTCCCTGCCCAGGGCAGGGGTTGGGGCTGGAGGAGCTTTAAGGTCCCTTCAACCCAAACCAGTCTGTGGTGCTATGTTCGGCTCACTCCCAGCATTTAACACAACCTGTTGTGCTCAGGAACGTGCAACATCAACACGAGCAGATCATGAGTCCTTACTTCAATAGTGTGGATTTTACGACTCCCGTTTGCGAGTTCTCCCTCCGTGTGCAGATGATCCTTGTGCTCTTCAGACACTTGGCACAGGCGACGGGAGCTGCCTTCCAGCGCCCGTCGGAAAACGAGGTGTTGGAATGTTGTGGAGTTCTTCAGGGGCTCGATCTCGTACCTCAGGTCTCCCATTTGCAGAACTCCACTGTGGGGTTTCAAACAGAGGGAGCAGAGAGAGAGGTGAGCTCCAGGAGCCACCCTGAGGTTCAAAGCTGTTTGGATCAGCCCATATTTTATGTTGGTTTTCTTTGGAAAGAAGGGTATGGAAAGATTTCTCTCTTTCATATCACTGCTCCTATGGGCAGGGATCCTCTGAGAACATACAAGGAGCTCACCTAAAGGATGTTTTATGAGACAAAAGGGTCATAGGGCCCAAGGTTTAGGATGCATAAGACAGCCTTGAGAGAGCTATTGTGCAGCTTTGGGAACGATTTAAGAAGCTGCTGCTGAATGCTATGTATTAACTGAAAGTGAGAAGGCAATAAAAGCTCTCCCAAGGAGAATCCACCTTTAAGAGGTGTTTATCCCCACATGGACACTGTTATAGGCTGCATCTCCTAATAAGTGCATCCTAAAAACCCTGACTTCATTTGGGCACCTTTTTGGGGGTGGTGTTTGAGAAAGAAGGTGCAGGTAGGTCTGTCAAAGCTCAGTCTCATGCCTGGTCTTAGAAGAGAAGCTCGCTGGGTCTTAATTTTGCCAGAGTTTGAGTTATACAGCCCTAAAATGTTCCTAATTACTGGGGTGTGTATCCCAATAGGAAAACGCGGCCTCATCAAACAGTGAGCTGGAATCCCAGAAGGTTTTCCTAAGGAAACAGTGCCTTAAAATCTCTATTTTAGAGATGCTCTAAAACCTGTAATGCTAAAAGATGTCTCAGCTCTGTTTGGAGAGTTGAATGTTAGTAGCGAGATGCACCATGGAGTGAGGGCTCCTGCTTTAAAAGGGAAATACAAATCCCCATCCCAGTTAACCATGTGCTTCTGGGCAATCTGGTCTGGTTGAAGATGTCCCTGCTCATTCCAGGGGACTGGATGAGATGAGCTTTGAAGGTCCCTTCCAACCCAAACCATTCTATGTTTCTACGCTTAATTTGGAGCTGACCCCACATTCTCCCTTGGGAAGAGCCTTACCTCATCCCAAAGCACGTGCTGAGGGAGACGATGGATCCCGGGAAGCCTTCCACAATCCCCTCGTAGTAGCAGTTGTCCTGAAAGGTGCAAATGTGGCTTCAGTCTGTGGGAAAACCTCCTGTGCCCAGGTCAAAAAGGCCCCTCCAGCAGTAAAGGGACACCAAACCCTCCCCAGATCCATCCTTGACCTCTTTGAAGGGGTAGTTCATGTGCACAAATAAAGAGTGAAGGCACAGAAGGGAAAAGGCAGGAGCCTGAGAGCTCATCATTTGGGTTCAAACTGAAGCAGGGGAGACTGAGATGAGCTCTGAGGCAGAAGCTCTTCCTTGTGAGGGTGCTGAGGTGCTGGCACAGGGTGCCCAGAGAAGCTGTGGCTGCCGCATCCCTGGCAGTGTTCAAGGCCAGGTTGGACACAGGGGCTTGGAGCAACCTGCTCTAGTGGAAGGTGTCCCTGCCCGGGGCAGGGGTTGGGGCTGGAGGAGCTTGAAGATCCCTTCAACCCAAACCATTCATGATTTGGTGATTCTATGATCATTGCATAATGATGATTTTTGGGGGGTTATTTTGTGATTTCTCTCAAAATGGAGATGGACTTTTGATGGACTCAAAGTACTTTAAAATCTTTAATAATCTGGGAGGGAAATCAATGTGCTGACATCTCTGAAATGGTTCTTCCCCTTTTTATCAGTCTCTCTACAATTTCCTTCCCTTTTTTAAACAAACTGTGTAAAAATAACCCGTGTTTTTACAAACAAAAATCCTCCCCTTGCTTAGATCCATGGATATATTCAAATGAGCTGAGGAGGAGGAGAAGGGTCATTTAGTCTTGGCTGTTGATGCAACCCTGACCTAAACTTACCTGAATATATGGAAACTCAGTGATCAGGTCTCCCTCCTCACTGTACTTGAACACTGGGATGTCCCTGGCTATCAAATTCCTGAAAAGCAAAGGAGAAACATTCCCTGTCATGCCCCAGTGCAGCAAATCACGGAGGAAGGAGAGCTCATGGGGAAGAGCCTTACTTTGCCTGTGTCAGATGGACAACGTGGTGGTTTCCTTCTGCTGTTATCAGATAGGACCTGCGCCCCTGGAATGGCCAAAGCACCCGTGAATTCCAGATATTAATCCAAGAGTGGAACCACTCTTCACAACCGGATTTTTTGTTGATAGGACAAGGGGTGATGGGTTCACATGGAAACAGGGGAAGTTCAGGTTGGATCTAAGGCAGAAGCTCTTCCCTGTGAGGGTGCTGAGGCGCTGGCACAGGGTGCCCAGAGAAGCTGTGGCTGCCCCATCCCTGGCAGTGTTCAAGGCCAGGTTGGACACAGGGGCTTGGAGCAACCTGCTCTAGTGGAAGGTGTCCCTGCCCGGGGCAGGGGTTGGAGCTGGAGGAGCTTTAAGGTCCCTTCATCCCAAACCAGGCTGGGATTCCATGATTTTGGTTGGGAAGCTGGAGCCATCTCCTCGCCCTGTTCTCCCTTTCGCACCCACCCGCAGCCCCTGTGGAGTCCCTGCTCTAGAGCCATGGTTGGAAAAGCCAGTGACCTTTGGGAAGGTGCCATCCTTGGCCTCCAGCCGCCGGGGCACTGTCACTTCGGAGTAGACGATCCTCGATGCCTCCGTGGAGCGTGAGGCGGGTTCTGCGTTGGGGTGAAGGCATTGATCACCCCGAGCAGTGGAGGTTTGCCCAGGCAGGAGGAGGGAGTTAAGTGGCAGCTTTGCAAGGTTGGGTCTGGTTAAGTTTTGCGTGTCCTCGTGTCCTCAGTGAGAGGATGCAGGAGGTGGTTGAGCAGCTCTTTGCTGTCACCACTGGCTCCCAAGGAAGCTTAGGATACAAACCCACTGAGGAGTACCAGAAACTCCAGAGAACATGTTATAAAAGAGGGGAAAATGGGATGACTTCTGTGGTTACAGGGTGCTGAGCCCCTGTTCAACCTGCGTGCTTGTATCCATCCTGCATCCCCTGTCCATGTCCCCCATCGT
>NW_009933606.1:0-287 GCF_000696875.1 Nestor notabilis | reverse complement strand
TGCCCTTGTATCCACATCCTCCACCCATATGCCCTGGGATGCACCCCCCAATCCGTGTCGCCCCAACCCTGGCCAAGGTCCCCATGTCCCCAGCCTGCATCTCCCATCGACATCCCAATGCCTGTTGTCCCCTGTGTCCCCACATCCCATGTGTTCCCCCCACCTCTGGTCATTCTATGATGTGTATTCCATGCACATCCCTCTGCCTGCTTCCCATCCCGCTTCCCATCCCGCTTCCCATCCCACTTCCCATCCCACTTCCCACCCCACTTCCCACCCCACATCCC
>NW_009933605.1:7743-8119 GCF_000696875.1 Nestor notabilis | reverse complement strand
TGTATTTATATATTTATATTTATATATATATTTATATAATGGTACAAAATGACTGGGGAAGTTTCTCCATGGGATGACAGAGAACAGGTCAGTTACCATTACCTCAACGTGAAAGCTAATTCTGGGCATGTGATTATCTGACATACTGAAAGATGCGGTTTCCCAGCAGTCACTTTTTTGGAGCTGGAAAACGTGGCGAAATCATGGCTAAAACATGGGCAAACCTTTTACTGTGATTAGGTGGAGTCAGGACACAGAACTCAAGCTGAGAAGCCGAGCAATAAACTACAAGACACGAGACTAGACACAGCTCACGGCAGTGGGCAACCGGCTGGTGGCAAACCTGGCCTGGGTCTAACAAGGACTGGCTGGTAGT
>NW_009933605.1:6973-7712 GCF_000696875.1 Nestor notabilis | reverse complement strand
CCTGCCCATGTTGTTGTCCAGGGCCGCGCCCGGGAGCGGCCATGGCGCAGAGGGGTGTTAGGCAGCACTTCTCCCATCGGATGTTCAGCCATCAACAGGGAAGGTACAGACACGTGGAGATCTCAACCAGGCTAAAACAACAGCTGTCTACAGACAAACAAAAAACTTCCATATAGAAAACAGTATGGCTTCAAATTAACCGAGACTAGCTGGTGGGTGATGAGCAAGGTTTGGGGCTGGCACTAGTATTTGGATGTTTACAAGAAAATACGGGCAGCCAACACCCCGAAGTGCAGCCAAGAGAAGCCACAGCCTTTCAGGCAAGTCAGGCTTAGAAAGAGCTACATCTGCTAAAGCCACATCCTCCCATGTGAAACGCACGCTCTGAACGGATAGAGAATCCAACCAGCTACCACCTCAGGTCCAAAGCACACTTCGTTAGCCTGGGCTGAGGATTATTCCTCCACTCCAACTGCCAAGGCAGGGATGAGCACCTCCCAGGATTGTTCCCATTCTGCCATCTCCGAAAAGGCTGCACGCTCCCATCGTACACAACAAAACCACACCAAGCAGGAGACCAGAGCAAAAGCCTTCCTCAAATCCAGACACATGCTTCCCACCCAGTACTGCTTGCTACAAAATACCCAAGACTTCAAGGTATTCCTACCTGGACTTTGTGGCTCCATCATCTCACAGATCAGATCAAGACAGCCGCTGGGCTGATGTTTCGGCAGCCGCC
>NW_009933605.1:4213-6874 GCF_000696875.1 Nestor notabilis | reverse complement strand
GAAAGATAAGCTCTGTTACGAGAGAGGTAGTATGCTAAGTCTGGCTCTGCAGAGGCAACCCTCCAGTGCATGTTCCCCTGGCAATCGCCTGTCCTGAGTTCACTGCTGGATACCCATGGGGTACTCCATGCTGGAACGTGCAGAGGAACCTGCAGAGGTCCAGAGATACCGTGGTGTGTGCAGAAGTGCACACGTGCCACCACGTGGTCCCCTCTGTGAGCAAACAGTGCCGCGGGCAGGAAGACCTTACAGAGCGAAGGATAGGGAGGGTGGAGTGCATCCAGAGCAGCTGGAGTCGTTCAAACAGCACGCTTCCACCAGCCTGGGAATGAGAGGCCACAACGCAACCCCGGCCTCTTCTGCCCGAAGCACAGGAGGGCTGCGCCGCTGACACCATACAAGACAACTCTTACACTGAGATGGAGCATCACACGCAGCGACACGTCCTCACCAGCGGCTGGACCTCTACTGCACAGCAGAGCATGGCTGCTGCCAGTAGCTCAGGGCAAGATGGAGCAAAGACTGCCCATGAAACTCCAGAGAGGGATCACTGACAAGCATGAGGAAGACTTGGGAGAGCACTCAACGGCAGAGGTAGAGGAGGCGCGGCACAGTTGCAGAAGGCAACAGACTGGTAAAGGTCTGGTGCAGGAAGGCTGCAGCAGAGCAGGGTTCTCAGCTCACCTCTCCTGGAAGCACAGGAACGCTTCACGTCACTCCTCTCGGAGCCCACCTATTCCTACACACTGCACTACCCTGCCCACAGGTGACACAGTGTGAAAGGAAGGGACTAGAGGTGACACGGCTGCTCGAGACCTTCAGGTCCAGCACGTTAACCATCTGCAGAGCTCAGATCCTCACCGCTTCTCCAGCCCAAGGGCCAGCACTGTCCCCAGCTCAGCCACAGCAGCTTCACCACGGAGCAGCAACAGCCACTGTGGCCACCTCCCCGACAGGCCTCAGTCATTGGCTGTGGCCACGTACTCAGCACAGCATCCACAGGGGCCTAGGATCTGCGTGAAGCCATACACCCCGCACATGCAAACCGTTCAGACACGGGAACAACACAGGTTTGACACAGAGTCACTCTACAATGGGATCTCTCAATGCCCTGTGCACCCTGGGGGCACCCTGGGGGGTCCTCCTGCTGTCCCCCAGGGGAGTTTTCAATCCTTGTACACTGTTGCCTTTAGCATGTTTTCTTTTTTTGTTTCTGTTTTTTTTAAAACATGTTTTGAGGCTTCTATTAAAACACAGAAATACAGAACAATTTAAAACCAGCACAAGTTTTGCCTTTCCCAGCGACCTATTTACAGCTAGTTCCAAAAACCCTCTTGCACATTTTGGTTGCTTACAAAGGAAAAAAAGGAAAAGGAAAAGGAAAAAAAAAAACAACAACAACCAAAAAAAAAAAAAAAAAAAAAAAAAAAAAAAAAAGAAAAAATGGGGGGGGGGGGAGGGGAGGGAAGAAGAACACTTGATAGAGGAAAACCATAAATGAAAACTTTACAAACTGCCACAGGGTCTGGGTGTCCCTGGTCACCACACAGGGCTCAGCATGACAGCCCTGCTCGCAGCCCCTCCACCCTCCCCTTCCCCAAAAAGAAAGGAAAAAGAAACCCAATTCACATCAAGTTTACTGCACATCTGGTTTTCTGTGTAGAGGCGAATCCGATCTGAAAAGCATCCCACGTGGTGTCCTCCACCGGCGTTGGCCCCCGACTGTCCCCCAAGAAAGGTTAAAAATGTCTGTAGAGGCAGCCCCGTTTCCCTCCCCCCAAGCTGAGTGCCAGCCGGGTTAGAAAGGCAGGTTTGCCATGTTCCCGGGCCCGGGGATGTAACTCATCTGGCTGTCCAGAGACACACTCCTCTGCCTCATCTGGTGCGTGACCATGAGGTTCTGCTGAGGCGGGGGCCCCATGAGAGAGCCCTGAGGTGACATCATGTGTCCTGTCTGGGCATACATCTCCCCCGACACAGACATGCTCCTCTGCTTGGCCTGCATCAGCATGAAATTCTGCTGGGCCATCAGGCTCTGCTGCGGAGACATCATGCCCTGGTGCATGCTGTTGCCCATCATGCCTTGCTGGGGCGGTATGCCTGTCCTGCCCAGCATGGGCACCTGTCCAGGATGACACATGGGCATGCCAAGTCCCCTCTGTACGCCCTGCTGCCCAGGGAGGCTGGGGGCATTCATACCTGGCCGCACCGGGGGCTGCTCAGCCATCATGTTCTGCAGGTTCATGAGGTGGAGGTTGGAAGGCTGCGATTTGGGCGCTTGGCTGTCGCTCTTGGGGAAATACTGCAAGGTGCTGCTTGGCTTCTCCGACGGGATGATCCTGGACAGGTCAAACTCGGGGATGCCGGTGGGTGTGGGGCGGATCACCTCGCTGAGCTCAGGATCGGCACCGGGGGCTGCTCAGCCATCATGTTCTGCAGGTTCATGAGGTGGAGGTTGGAAGGCTGCGATTTGGGCGCTTGGCTGTCGCTCTTGGGGAAATACTGCAAGGTGCTGCTTGGCTTCTCCGACGGGATGATCCTGGACAGGTCAAACTCGGGGATGCCGGTGGGTGTGGGGCGGATCACCTCGCTGAGCTCAGGATCGTTCAGCACCGATGCCACCCCGGGAAGCACGGCCGGGTAGGGCTCGCCGATCCGAGG
>NW_009933605.1:301-4110 GCF_000696875.1 Nestor notabilis | reverse complement strand
GGGGCCACCTCCGCCACTGGGGGCCATGGGCATGCCCCCGGCGGGAGATGGCATGGCGTTGTGGGGCTGCTGCATGCGGGGGAACACAAGCTGGTTGGAAGGGATCATCTGTGAACTGTTGGGCACAGGGCCGCACTGCTGGTTCATCGAGTCCTGGGGCCCCGGGGGCAGCATCATGGGGTTTTGGGGAGGCACGCCCGCCCCTGGCGCGCTCGGGTGCATAGGAATGTTGGAGCCTAGGGGGTTCGGGGAGGACATCATGGAGGTGGGAGGTGGCTCGTGGGAGAGGGGTTGCTGACCAGGCAGGTTCATTCCCATGGGGCTCTGAGAAGATCCAGGCCCCACAGAGTTCAAGTGCAGTTGATTTGGCTGGTTGCCTGTCACACCTAAAAGGAAAAAAAAAGAGAAAGCAGGATTAACTCTGCCCACAGACCTCTTGGGACTGCAAAATCCAAAACCTGGGTGCCTGCCAAGCGTTCCTGCTCAGAAAGCCCTGAGCATGGAGCGTGATGCTCAGCTAGCACCCGCGAGATGGGCTCACAAAGCACCGGCATCAGGAAAAAGCACCTCAAACTCCAGCTCCCCAAGCCTGGGAGCAGCAGAGAGCTGTTCCAGCTTCAGCAAGCCCCAAGCTGGAGCTGGAGATCCTTACAGCCCACTGATTTTATAGTCTGGGCACACTGGGACTGTACTACCCCATGATCTCAGCAGGGTTCTTGGCTGCCTGCAAGGCACCAAGTGGTGACCCTTCACCGCTGCCTGCCTGCAGAGAGAGCCACTCGGCAAGCTCTTGTGACCACACGATCTCAGGTGATGAGAAGACAAAGAACCAAGAGTCTGCAGCCTGATACAGGTGCTGTCCAGGAGGGAGGACTGTGCTCAGTGGCACAGCAGAGCAATCCACGCCCGTGGGGGGGTTCAGGTTAGGAGGGAGCCAGTGCATTTGCATGCCTGCAGTCAACCTAAGCGACTACTCAGCAGTGAAAATGTCAAAAAGCTGATTTTTCATTTTGAAAACTGCCAAAAATATTTATCAGACCGCTTTAAAGCCCTAAATCAAGTGGTACAACATGGTGGAATTCCCCTTCAGGCTGGTCACCAGATGACGCAAAGCGCTCATTTGCGTAGCTGTCCCCAGCAGAGCCGCCAGCCAGCGGAGCGTATCTGGCTGCCGCCTACTGAGATCAGAACTATGCCACGACAGCCTTGCCCGTGCAGGCACCTGGACTCCATCAAAATCCCCGACTCCCACACCTTGTTCAGAGCGTCCCCGACCCACTGCACAGGAACACAAGGGCTCCAAGCAGCAGACCTCTGCCTGCGAGTCCTGGGCCTGAGACTATCCAGAAGCCCTGAAAATCCAGGGCCGACGTGTCTGCACAGGGTGAAGGTAGTTCCAAAATGGTCCAGGGCTCATGGAAAAAGGGCGCCTCCAGTGCCAATAGGCTCATGTCCTTCCGGACAGCACACCCAAGCCAAAAGCTGATGGGCAGCCTGGGTACAGGACAAAGAAGTGAGCAGACTCTTACGAATGAGGGCAAATTTAAGCTATTTGACATGGCAGTCGGTGGGAGAACACCCTTTCTAATGCTTCCTCCACCTGGTGCCTCCAGCCCACTGGCAGCCAAAAGATGGTGTGACCCCTTCTGGGGCAAGTCTAGCCCCAGAAGCACGTACCTGACATGCTTCCAGGTGGAAGCATAGGCCTGTCTGGCAGCAGCTCGTCATCAGAGGTGGCGATGGTTTTGATGGCATTGTGGTAAAGTGGTGTAGAGCTGGGCATGGCATACTTGGACATCTGGGACATCATCAGTGAGAGGGGGTTCTGGGAGGGGGATGGATCTGGAGAGGAAGTAAAAGGCATGTTGGGGTTCATGGTGCTAGAGGTGTTACTGGCTGGTGCGGAAGAGCTGCTCCGAGGCCCAGAAGGGAGTGAACCTGCAAGCAAGAGAGAGAGCAGCTTAGCACCTCCCGCACACTGTGCCTTGCTCCCGTCAGACAGCAACCCCGGCCCCCCCTTCCAGCAGCAGTGACCAGAGAAGGCTGCAAAATGCAGAGCTGGCATGGCCTGGCATCCTCCAGACCCTGAGGAGGCTCACATGGAGACGCTGCTCCAGAACGGTGACAGACTTCACTTTACACTGCTCCTGACCGCCCAGCTCATCTTTCACTGCCAGTATCACAGCACGTGAGCTGGGGTTGAAGTAAAAGCTGCTCTGTTCACCCTCCCATCTACCTCCAAAGGCCCTGGGTGGACTGCTGGAATAAAGACTAGCTCCGTGGGACACAAGGGCACGCGCCGGCACGAGCGTCTCCCCACTCCTGTGAGAGCACATGGGCTGGAGGGGAACCCTGCCCGCATGCTCCCCGCAACGGAGCACACACGTAAGAAACCCGGCATACCCTGATCCAGTCCTCCCAGGGAAGTAGACGAGTTCACGCTGAGAGTCTGCTTGCTCTGGTTGACTCCTGGGCTGGGCATGGTGGCTTTGGGAGATGGCACCCAACCAGGGGAAGGAACGGCCATCGAAGGGGACTTCAGGCGGCTTGGTGAGCCAGTTGGAGACCGGACGTTCAGGGAGGAGCTCATCACCTGGGGGGACTTGAGGGGTCCAGACTGGTTTGAAGGTGGCATGCTGACCATCTGCGAGGGTGTCTGCGGGGACTTGAGGTTGGCAGAAGGGGAGGTGACCAGTGGCGAGTGCACCTGGTTGAGGGTGGGAGACTTGAGGTGACCCATGCTGGGGGAGTTCATCTGGCTGATGTTGATGCTGAGGTCAGAGGGCCGGCGGCCCAGCCCCCGGGACGGTGCTGGGTGCATGTTGGCCAGGTTCCCCCCTTGTGTGGGAGCGGGATTGGAGGCTGGAGGCAGAGGGATGTGGCTGAGCCTGGTGGTGCCGCTGATGTTCCCAATGGGCATGGTGCCCTGCTCAGGGCTGAACATGTCTGAGCCGCTGCCCATCTCCTGGGGCATGTTGGGGTAAGGCCCTTGCCCGCTTGAGAAGCCTTGCTGTCCTTGGTTGGGGAACTGGGAAGGAATCATCATTTTCTGAGGTCCCCCCAGCATTGCGCTGCCATTGCCATTCTGAGCCCTGGCCCTGGCCAGCTCCTCAGGGCTCATGCCCTGGTGGGCCATCATGTCGGGGCCCCTCATCTTCTGCGACATCATCATCTGTTGCTGCGGGGTCATCTGGACATTGAGGTTCATGTTCATGTTCATGTTGACATTCATGTTCATGTTGAGGTTACCGGGGCCCATGGGCGCGTCCATGTCCCGAAGGCCCGACTGACTCATAGGGGGGCTCAGCATGCCCCGCGTGCCTGCAAAATCCATCCCCATTGGGGCACTGCTCAGGCTGTCCCCTGTTATCTGCCCAGCAAACATGGACGGATCCATCTGCCGGTGGGCCTGGATCATCCTCTCCATCTCCATGCCCTGGCTCATGGCATTGCCAGACATCCCCATGGGCCTCTGCATTGCCACTGGGCGTTTCTCCATCAGCTGATGCCGCAGCATCTCCTCCCTAGCACGGGGATTCATGAACCTATCGGGGTCCCCCTGCCCTGCTGGATATGGCAGGGTGCCTTGCGGAAAGTTCCCAGGGCCTCCCATAGGAGGCATATCATCGCTCCATCCCATGCCAGGCCTCACTGGCCTCTGCATGGCATTCATGGGCCCAAGAGCATCCAAGGGCATGTTCTGCATCCCTCCGAAGCCAGGGACTCTCTGCATTTGATTTCCAGGGAACCGTGGCCCCGGGAAGGGTGGCCCTCCCCGCAGCTGCATTGGGTCCTGCACGTCTATGGGT
>NW_009933605.1:0-286 GCF_000696875.1 Nestor notabilis | reverse complement strand
GGCTCTCCAGGCTTGCTGTGGTAGGGTGGCGGGGGCCCACGCATCATCATGCTCCCCATCGACTGCGGGATCATGATCTCCTGCATAGGTCGGCCGTGGATGCTGATCTGCTCCTCTTTCCGTCGCTTCTCCTCATAGTACTCCTCCTGCAGCTTCCTCCAGGCCACTTGCTCCGGTGTCAGGCTGTCCTGGTTCAGCCGCTGCATCATCATGTTCATCTGCTGCCCCATGTCAGTGCCTGGATGGTGGGGCACCTCGTGTTCCAGGCTGGGCCCACCGAGGCTCT
>NW_009933604.1:9865-15597 GCF_000696875.1 Nestor notabilis | reverse complement strand
GCAGCTCGAAGGGACCCAGGTCTCTCGGGCAGGTTTCACGCCCAGGTTTGCCTCCTTTGGGACACTGAGGTGAGCTGGAGGCTCCGACGGCCTTTACTCAGAGCGTAAGAAATGGGTTTCATCAGCAGCACTGACGAGAGCAACTGGTATTACTCACAATGCGGTTCAGAAAGCCAGAGGCCACAAATATCCCTGTGATTCATGCAGGAGTTCGCCAGATGGTTTTACATGTTTAGGCGTCCAAGGCTTCTTCAGAAGAGAACTAGCACAAAATAACCAGCTTCTGACAAGACGCGCGGCCCTAACGCCATTTAAAGGCAGAGGAAACGTTTCCTGCTCCATCTCTGCCGTGCACAAGTCCAGCACAATCCTCCCCCGCCCCATATGGCGTGGGACAGAGTGTGAAAACAACAACATTACAAAACAAGCCACAGCTATATTTGGTAACAGGAGTTTGCTCCCATGAAAGACAACACCTTGCAGGATGCTAAAATAGTCTGTCAACAACCGCAGAAGCAATGGGGATGCTGTATGCAACGGCTCTCATTCGCAGAGGAGCACAAGGCGCATGACTTCCTCGGGTGGAGGCCGCACGGAATCACTGCCTGGTTTGGGCTATGTGAATTTTAAGGTGCTCCGTTATTACTTTCATTTTGTTCTAATTTGTTTCAAACCCTGTTTTGCTCAACGTCAAATCAGCACTAATGAGAGGGCCTGGATTGTGCAAGATGCCTAAAGGCACGTCTGGGTTATGCAGAGTAACTATTCTTTTGATTTAACCTCCCTGTATTTAGGTAAAAAAGCACTCCACATTTTTTTCCCTACTAAAACATTGACACGAGCCCATTTTCATCTTTTTGTCTGTTTTCCTCTTTCTCATAAGCAGTAAATGGGTGAGAGAATATATTTGTGATTTGTTCCACCTCTTTTATACTTCCTATGATCTTAAGTTTTGAATGAACTGAGGTTGGATCCACTGTGCTGTGTCCTGGCTTATTGATTGAGGTGCTGGAATGGCCACAGTGAACAAGGAACAGGACCAAGTTCCCACAGTGCGCTGTTTCCAATGGTGGCTGGTCAGCTCCTGGGAAGATAACGAATTGGGCAGCTCAGAGACTCTTGGCTCGAAGCAGTCTCTTTCAGCTCTTCACAGAGAAATTAATGGAAGACAAATCAATTGCTTTCTTAGCCCCCATAAACTTCTGGCATCTGCAGCTTGATGTAGTTCCACAGTTTAACATCATGCCATGTGAAAATCCCTTCTGTGTGCATTGTGCCTTCCGTCTGGTATTTCCATTTGATGTCCCTTGACTTTTGTGTTAAATAACCATGAATTACCATTTTCTCCTAACTGTCTCCACGCCACTCCTTGGTTTATACATTTCTATCGCAGATTCCTTGCAGTACTACCTCTCTTCCAGGCTGACAAGTCTAATGTTTTCCAGGTGCAGTTTCAGAGCACCTCCAACAAATTTAAGTTGGAGCCTCTGTCTCTGTACCTCAGACTACACATTCTTGCTCCCACATGGAGTGGGAGCAAGCTGTGCACTCCTGGTCTTAACTCACCTCCTCCTTTATGCCCTCCCTATTGTAGACCTCACCAGCCATGCGATGTCCTCATCAACCTCTTTGTGGCCTTGCGTGCCATGGCAAGAGCTCACTGAGGAATCCCGGTGCCTGCAGGGTTCATCCGCTCATGTCCCCAAGCTGAGCACCACTGGATAACATCCAGGTTCCGAGGCATTGTCAGAAGTGCTCAACAAAATGCTTGGTTTGTTTCAGAAGGATGAACATTTACGTCAAATTAATGATTTCAGCAAAGTTGGAAAGAAATGTTGGTTATTTGCAGTCTAAGGAAAAATAGAACCTGTCAGGTTATAGTTAGAATAATGGGTACTAAAATTAAACTTATGACAGACAGAATATCCAAAAGAAGAGTCAAATTTACGTTGTTCTGTAGCAGGTTTTAGACACAGCTTTATGTGAAACCTTTCCTGTAGCTACAGGTATGCAAATGCCTAACTGAATTACACAGGACAACTGATGTAGCAGTTTTATTTGTCATAGTTACAATTAAACTTGCTCTTTGACTGCTTTCAAACATTCTTTTTTGAAAGCAAAGCAGAAACAGATTTGTTTGATCTCTATAAATAAAGCCATGGTCAACTAGCAATACCCTGAGGGGAAGTGGAATACTTCAAGGGCTTCAAAACAGGTAGCTAAGAAAAGCAAGCCTGCTGTCAGGAAGTGTACATTCACTGCAAGATGTCTGAAACGCCTTTGCAAACATTTTAGGAGTTCACAAAAAGAAATTGGCACTGCCTTTGTATCACAGGATGTCACACTGCCTTTAAAACCACAGCTGACTAAAAGGATTCTGTTGCCACTGCTTTGTATCTTTCCAGTAAGAAAAAGCCAGCAATAATCTCTGTGGAATGGGACCTGTATAAAGAACTCCCCAGGCAGTGCAACTGTTCAGTACCAATGCTGATCTTCATCCTTATCCCAGAGGTCAAAGGGAAGGAAGAGAAAGGTATGTTACGGAGAGACTAAAGCCAAGCTGAAAGGTCTCTGCTTCTCACCCACAATTCAGGGCAAGCTTGGAAATAGTCAACAGCTTCTCACCTCATTCCTGGTATCAGCAAAGGGATTGCATAATGTCAACGCTTCTAATCTAAGCAGTAAATCAATATTTGGAGCCTTGTGGGTTGTTTGTTTATATTAAGAGCAGTGACTGCTGAATTCAACTATGCCTTTGATGCAATCCTGTTTCTTCACAGAGTGCACAGTTAGAATCAAAACAACAGAAAACAAATTTTGGACATAAACTTGGCCATTCTGTAGCAAGCACTCTCCAAAAACAGTTTTGCTCAGGTTGGGAAAGTTTTCACGTGTTCCTATTTTGTTTTTTAATTATATTTCTGCTAATTCTCAATAAACTTAGAGCACATCATAAAAAAAAAAAGCTGAAGCATCTTAGACCTCCTCAGTCCTTAACTCTGCTCATCAGGAGCCATGTACTTTTGTTCACTCTAGAGCTTTTTAAACTGACTTTCATGTTTGAAAAGAAAACACAACAAACCCAACCTAGCAGTCAGACATACACATTTGGTGACACAAAGGATTAATGATCTCTCCAAAGAAGTGCATTTCAAGGAGGAATTTCAAGTAGGGGGGAAATGAGGGGTGGGCTGTTGAATAAAGGGCAGGGTTTTAAGGGAAGGGGCCTACTTCTAGATATATGATTTGTTCTTTGATGCTTTCTGTTCAAGCTCATTCCATTCCCTCCTTACTCTTCTACATGAAACCACATAGGAAAAGTACCTGCAAATCTGTTCATAATCTGTATTTTACGTAAAGGATAAAATAAAATCTTTTCTCACATCTGGCATCTACAACAACGCACTGGGCCTTTGGGGGAAGATGCAGGGAGGAAGCAGAGGGAAAGTCTGATAGGCTTTCTGAACAAACACCTTTAATGAATTTTGTTACCCTGATCTACACAAACATGACCTCTCATTCTGAGCTGCCGTGTGGAAAAATGCACAGCAGCTTCTGAGTGCTGAACAGAGACGTGCATCATGGAATGAAATCTTTGTTTTAAGCCGTGTTCCACATGTGAAACAGAAACATGTACCTGCTTGCAGGCATAACGCTTGTGTTCTGTAAAAACATCACACTCTTTGCCTGCACAGACTAAAATTCAGTGAGGACCTTGACCTCAATAGTCTTCTGTCTACATATGCCAGGACAGAAGTTTGTCCTGACAGAAGCAGCAAGACCAACCTCCTGCCTGGTCATTTTTTCCATAATTAATTCTCTTTTCTTTAGAACCTAGATAGCAAAACCAAAACTAAATTACTTGTTCACCTTAACTTTGTTCCAGTTTGTTAGCTCAGCTCAATCTTTATGAAACTACGATACTTGGTTAGAAAAATAACACGTGTCTTTGGGCTGGCTGCCATTTGGAGTCCATTTCTGAGGAATAAGGAACAGGCAAGTACATACAATATCCTCTGTTGTGCTCCTGTACACATCGTTCTCACAGGGAGCAGTTGCATGTGTACGTATTCCTCTGTCTTTGTAAGGTGAGAAGTAATGTTGGTAAGATTAGAATGCCTCAACTTATTGCTTATCTGTTTGTAGTCATTCATGTCAGTTTTGGGGGCAGATATGCGTCATGACATTTGCATGAAGGACAGACACAATCTTGGTCCAAAACATGTTTTGGTGCATGAAGGAATACTTACTCATTTTAGAGTAACTGGCTTCCAATGGAACAATTTAACTATTGCACAAAGATTTAACAGTCTGTTTCCTTGTTTACTGATGTTTCATTCCTTAAAGCAAAAACCATAAATCAACTCATAGTCCTTCACACTGATAGACTGTGAGCTCTTTTCTATACTTATTCATGTAAAAAGCACATGGAAGAGAAATTTCTTACAATTATTTGCGGATAAATTGGCAATCTATTTATACAAGTCTTAGAAAGTCGTCTTATTTTGAACACCCTCATGGGATTTCTTTAAATGACACCTTGAACTGTAAATGACACTTTGAACATCTGTTTCTATGATTATATATCCCTATAAGAATCAGTACAAACTGATCCTGGTTTCATCAAATATATTCTCTTTTTGTTTCAGAGATCACTGGGCCCAGAAGGTAAAATTATGGAGCCTCAGCACGGAACTCCAGCCCAAGGACAGAAGTATTATATATGCTTCAAAGTGAGTAGGTAGCCTTCCAGTCTTAAAATACTCCACATTACAGCAAGCTGCCAGTCTGCCCTGACATGCTCCAGCAGCTCTGCTTCAGCTTGCTCCTGAACTTGTCAGGGAGTCCTTACAAGACAGTCTTGCAGCTTCCATCCTTCCTGACATCATTTACAAGATGAAGCACCTATGAGAATCTAATTGATCCGGCTCATCAGAATGTCAGGATTTTGCTGGAATTCACAGTATATTCCTTTAGTTCTGTCTTTACAGCAAAAGTTTCAGTTGTATCTTGTCTTTTCTAGCACAACCTCTTTCTTCAGAGGCTCATTGATCACTGGATTGTTTCCCATCAGTCCTTCAGAATCCCCTCCATAGCACTGTGGCCCATTGAAAAAAGAACACAAATTCCAGGAGAAGAGCCTTTAAAATGTTATTTCTGGACAGTTTGCAGCAGTGGTGCAGACCCCCTCAGCAATGTCACCTGTTACACTGAGCAGTGTTATAAATGGGTGGGTTTTTTTCCCCTCGGTCACCTCTTTCAGACCCTTTAGAAGTCACCCACAAAACATTCCCTACATGTGCTTTTATCTCTCCCATCCACATACATCTATACAGGCTCTTGCTGACATGGACAAAGATGCCAGAGGAACAAGTTCCTGCATTGTTAGTAGCATTTTTCAGCCAACACATCAACATTTCCTTTGCATAGTAGCTTCATTGTCAAAATCTTTGGGTCTAAATTCACCTGTTTCCATTCATAACCATTTGTGGTACACAAAATGTCTATCCATGAAAAAAAGGAAAATGACACACAAAGATGAGAAGTATCTTTCAGAAAGCTACTTGAATTCTTACCTTAAAAAGTACTTCCCATGAGATGGAGGATTTGACTCAGCACTCAGATCTGTAAAGTAAAAGCACTTTTAATGAAGAGACCAGGTGAGCTTCAGTCTTTACCACTGTGGTGCAGTTAACAAAACTGTGAGTTTTAAATGTTCACGTTGTGACACT
>NW_009933604.1:0-9834 GCF_000696875.1 Nestor notabilis | reverse complement strand
TGAACCAGAAAAGAATTCCACTTACACAATCAGTTTGTCCTATCAGTAGCTGCTACCTACTTGTACATGTTGTTCCTTGGGTTTTCTACAACGTCATATATGCAAGAATTATTAATAGAATATGCTTCATTTACACAATACTTCTATGACTCTGCTTTCATTTCTGTCAGTAGCTCTATTACAAGTCGATTCCTGGCATTGATTAATTTATTCACATGACACTGGATATGCAAATTGTTGGCAAAAATAATTGTTCTTTTTGTAGTAGTTACAGGAGAAGTAAATGCTTGTGAATGAAACCTATGTCTGACTGTTTGCAGACACTGGTGTTGGGGTGGGCACTGGCTGCACTTCGAGGTGTTCTCTGCTCCTGCTGGTCTTGTCCTCAGGATTCAAACCTGCCTGAAAGCAGACACTACCACACTATCTGTGATGATACCTGGCTCCAAGGCCAGCTCAGGTATCAGTGTTACACACAGCTGACAGACACCACGGTCACAGTTTCCTCTTGTTCAGATGAATAGTATCGCTTACAGACCTATTTTCTTACTGGACAATGATAGGTAAGAAAGATGATGCTGGGGGGTTTCAGCTTTAGCCTGTGCTACCTAGATAATTTAACTTCTTCATTAATATACAATAGAAGCATCTTCAGATAAAAGCCTTGTAGCAGCTTGAGAAAATTAGAAGGTAGTGCAAAACCAGGAAAGGTAACAAAAGGTGCATTATATTCACCAGACAAACAGCCTGAGCAATTCCATCTCTTACCAAGCTCTAGAATATTATTTTCATGACTTCCTCCAACTACACCACTGGGCATAACAAGAGAAGTTTCTCTTCACAAACTTTGTCTTGCTTATCTCCTGGTTATCAAGGCTACAAACAGCACTATGGCTTTTTGTCTTTAAGCATTATTGATCAAGCAGTTTGCATTGCCAAACTCCACCTACTGTATCTTACTTCTAATATTCTGACCCCACTGACTTCTCTGGTGCTACACTGGGCACAAGCCTGGCCCACACGCTCTAGAAAGTGTTGGCACAAACATGAGGGAGTTCAGGAGAAATGGTAGAGGATTTGTGATGAACAGGAGGCTTAAAGAGTTTTAAACTGCCACACAGGATTTAACTTTAGACTAATTATTTTTCTATGGTGTAACTTATTGGCAAGTCCTCTTAATACTGGATTAAAAAGTTTAAAATAAGCAAGCCATATTCCCCCACCACGGGAGCTCTACAGCAATAATACCAATTAAGCCCAATAATCTCCTCAGTCTGTAGCTCTAAGACATTCCCCAGGGTGTTAGTTGATAGTTTAGCCAAATACTGAAATGTGCAATTCAGGCAAATGAACAAATCAATAGTTTCAGCAGAGTGAGATTAAAATACCTACCATTAACCCAAAATAATCATAAATAAATGCTGTCAAGTTTTCATCTCATGATCAGCATATTCCCAGGATTCCTGCTTTTTCGCCCCACAGGCAAGGTGAGGAAATTGAACAGGGAAATGCAACATTCAGTGGCAACATCAAGGCTTTTTGGCCTGCCTGGAGGCAGAACGGGTGCGAAGCTGGAGAAATCTCATTCAAGATATTTGAAAACAAAGTACCCATTTACAAAGAAGCTGTGAAGCCTCACCCTTCCCCTGACACCCACCCCTTTTAGGGATCAGAGAAGAGCGGAGAGGGAAGAAGCACCTGAGATTCCATTTTAGAATCTGAGAATTCTAAATTGCTCAGTTATAGAGGCTTTACACCACTGCGCTCTACTCCTCACGGGGTAGCCAAAATATTTCAGATTACTCAGGCCATTCAACATCCAAAAATCCATCGTGGAAGCCTCTTGCTTCTCCTGGTAGGCAGGCACCTCCAGGTGTCTGTGTAGCAGAACTCAACAGGATTACCAAGAATTAGATTTACTTTCTATTTTGACATTCTATTGACATTTGTATCTATGCAGCAAACTAGCCCAAATTACTGCTAGTGACTTGTGCTGTTTCCATCCTTTACTGATTTTTTCTGCAAATGATCTTCCCCAAAATCACTCTGCCACTATGGCAGTGACCGGTGGCACAGATAATTCCCATTGCGTTGCTAAACAGCTCCTACTTCAAAGGAAGGAAAGGGGATCTGCTTAATAGCAGGAACCAGGACAGGACTGGAAGCCTGGCTTTTCCCTGGAGGTGCAAACCAGGCTAAGCCCAAGCAGGCCGTGTGCTGCCACCTGCTGAGCCGCCTTCCCTCTTCATGAGAGAAAGTTTTCCATTTTACATTTCCAGAGGTCTGGCCATTCACTTGAGCTATGCATCCACCCTACCCTGTCTGCTTACCCCCTTCTCTCTGTTTTTAGCAAAGAAGGCTGATTTGGGTACCACTTCACCATAAATCAGTTTCTAAACGGAAAAAATCTGTTCCTGAGTCCCATATGATGTGCTGGTAAAAGACTTGTGCTGAGTCCCACAGCCCTGATGCCCTGTCCAGGCAGGAAAAGATTGTGTCAAGGCTGAGACTGTGGAAAAACTCTTCCCAGTAATCAGCCAGGGAGAAAACAAAAAGCAACTACCCCTGAAGCATGATGCAAACCATCAGCCAAGCTGTTAAAATGCTTACATGTACATAAGCCATGAATCCTATGGTAAATTTAGAGAGCTCTGTGGTAAATATATCTAAGACTTATGAAAGACACTAAAAGGGGCTGAGCTATCTGGAAATCACAGATCTGAAAAACTCCTTTGCCTCCCCTGTTCTCTGAAAGCTGTCAGTCAGCATCCACTGCTGCAGTAGGAATACAGGAGCCATTGACTACAGCATTCACCTGAATCCTTGGATAAGAGCATGAGGCAGAGATATTAAATCTGCATAAGATACATATTTTCTTATTTTCTTCAAACACTGTGCATTACATTGGCTTAAGCAAACACCAAACCAAAACAAACCCAACCCTCTTATATGTCAACTCATTACAAAAAATGCAATCCTTACACATTTCAAGGAAACTGAAGTTATTTATCACCACAGTTCAGCCTGGGGATTGCTGCAGTTCAGAGATGGTTCCTTCCCACCCCAGCTCATTAGAGAACTGTGAAACCTATTTCCCTTTTTCAGCTCTAACAGGAGAGAACACAATTCCTGCCTTCTTATGACACCTTTTGCATACATTCTATGTTCTATTGATGCACGAGGTATTCAACTTAGGGACCTGCCAAACCTCAGTGACCAAAAGCTCTGTCATCACACCTCGTGCAGACACAGGCATGTAGTCTTGGTATTTAAAGTATAACTCTCTTGTAGAAGAGTATCATGTGTCATGCAGGTGTGTCATGTATCATTGCAACAGAAATAGTCCAGTTCTTACTATTTCATTTCCTATGTGTAGGAAAGTAGTGATAACAGCATCCCCAAGAGAGAAACCTGCACAAATTGTGCTGCTACTGAAAAAGAAAGGGTGGGGTTTTGTTGTGTTCGTTTAATACAGCATGAGAGTGAGAATTCGGGAGGTGAACAACCACTAGAGGGCTCGTTATTCCATACAGTGGCTTTAACAAAATCGTTAAACAAACCTTCCAGAACTTAAAAATGACCCCTGCCTCGCGTGAGGCTCCCACACTTAAATGAAATGCAGGAACTTGCACAGAAAACATGTGAGTATACCCAGTTTTCCTCAATAACTTCTTAAGACAAACTCCAAAGACATGCCTGACTACCATGGGCTGCAGGGGAATCTGCTCCCAACACCAGGAGCCTTCTTGGTGTCTGTAGAGTTGTTCTTACATGTTCTCACTCCTCTCTTCTGAATGCTGCTGTTGTGCAGCTGTTTTTTCCCTCTTCTTAACTATGTTATCCCAGAGGTGCTACCACTGTCACTGACAGGCTCAGCCATGGCCAGTGGTGCCAATCTCTCGGGGCCGGCTGGCATCAGCTCTGCCAGACCTGGGGAAAGCTTCTGGCAGCATCTCACTGAAGCCACCTTTGTAGCACCCCCGCTACCAAAACCTTGCCATGCAAACCCAATACAAGGTTATAAGAGCAGCCTTTTGGTATTTTACAGCACATATTTTTATGGATTATATTCAGCAGAAATGTTAAAACGTGTGACTGATACCTACGTAAGCTAATAAATGACAGAAGGGTCCAACAGAACCTGTGGATGGCTCAGAAAGCTTTGCTAAATATGTGCAGTGCCTGATTTATCACAGTAAAAGCTGAGGTATTGAACGCCTCCTTCCGAGCATCACAAGACATAAAAATGCACAGTGGCAACACAATAGACCTGATCACATACTATTTCATGGTAGAATGGAATAGTACAAATTTCATACAACTTAATTAAGTGGAGATTACATTGTGTAAGAGTTCTCCTTCCTGCCTTTTGTTTTGTTTCTGAGACCAGAATTACATTTGGTTTACATTATATTAAAAATAGCAATTCCCCGATTTTGAATACCCAACGTCACTGTGGTATTAATAATAAATGCAAATTCCACACAGAAGTTTAGGGAAGACACCCATGTTCAGAACGCCTCAGGCTGAGATTTCTAAGTAGAGACAGTGTCTTATAATCACAAGTTAGATTTCAGCTTTTAAAACTGAACTGAGTCTTAACTAAACAGGGGTTTTGGTAAGTCTTCATGGATGTCAATGTGCCCAATAAACTATAGCAAAATAGAACAAAACCAGAAAGCACAGATTCTTCTCTCTGCATATCTATGTAGATTTATAGAATCACACACCTCCTACGTATACCAGTCATAGCTAAAATTACCTCTAACAAACATGAACCAGGCTAACAATCCTTGTAAAACTAATAATGGCAAATTCATCAGTGATTTCATTCATTGACTTCACTGATTGTTCTGAGACATCAGCATGAGAAGTATTTTATAGTCTAGCTATAGATATTTCAGAGATCACCTCCCACTTGGATGTGGTTCACTGAAAGACTAGCCAAGTGTTGTTAGGAGATGTATTGAATTGTGGATGTAAGCATCTATAAATGTGCATTTTATTAATATAGTATTTTGGTTTGGAAGGCAACAGTGAGAAAAGTGCTGTTCAGGCTGAGCTTCCAAGAAAAAAAAGAGTTCGGGTGGTTCTTTGTGAAATGCCTTTTATTAGACTTAGCAATATTATAGTCCTAGTGCTGGACATGAAACAATGCAAGTACCTGGAAAACTGAAACAGGGCTAAACAATACAGGATGGAAACACAAAAGGGAGTGAATGTCACTGAGCACTTTAAGGCATAGACTGTTTAGTTACTGATGTATGAAAAGAGCAGTTATCTTTCTGTTAATTCTCAAGATACTTCAAGTTTAAGAACAACACGTAAATGACATCTGGATGGACACTTCCATTTACTGAAGAACACAGATCCATTTTTCTTACACTAATCTCAGCAAAAATATTTTCCCCATGCTCCAAATAACCTCAGAGAATGTCTTTACTCATCTAACATACGAGCCTACAAAGAAACGTATCACCGTTTCTTAGATGCATCCTCAACCTGTGTTACAGTTACTGACAGTCCTGCTTGGCCTTTTAACTTCAACATGGGCTGAAGCTAATTAATTAATATGCAGATGACCTGTTGACACCGATTTCTTTCTCTCAAAGCAAACCTCACACATTCATGATATTTTTTTCTCCCTGGTTTTACATCCAACTCTTTTGTGTCTATTAATACTGCAGCTTCTTATGTAAGGAAAAAATAAGTCCATGCAAACATGACAGAAATGTGATTCAACAACAAGCTGGTTCACACAGTTGTCACCTAACAAGTTTCTGTTGGTGCTTTATACAATTATTTTCAGTCCATTAGATTAAACCCCATGAAAATGTGATCTGCTTTTTAAGCTTCTAGTTTGAATGCTTCAAGTTGACGTTTACCTTTTTTTCCAGTATTGTCTAGCATACATTCTAGCAAAATTATCTGACAGGGAGAGATATGACAAATGCAACAGCCTTTCATCTTCAGAGCAAGAAAATTTCTTATCAGCAATTACACTACCACAGCCTTTCTTTAAATCAATAAAAAATACGTATGAACATCTGACTAAACAGAAGGGAGTCAGAACAACTGATGGAAGAATCTCTATGAACATAGATTTGTAGCAAGGAAAAACCAAACAAACAGCAAAATAACAAATGTAGTTTTCAAAATGCGTACTGGTGGTAATTCAACATGAAAAAGTATAATATTTATCGTCTTTTTCTGGGGGGGACACACACATTTACTGTAGGGATCAATGAGAATATAACCACTAGCTCTTGATTATTTCACTTGTTGATATCAGCATACAAGAAGAAAGATACCACCTTACTGATTTGCTGGGAAGCATCTTCTTTTGCCCTAGAAAGGCCAGCAGTGGTGTTTCTCCTCACTCCTGCTCAGTTTGAGCAGGCTACGTTTATCAAAACTAACAGTGAAGGAGATACTGAGGATTAGGTGTTTTTCCTAAACTGAACAGTTTTGAAGACTACTTTTAATATTCTCCTGCCCTGTCACTGAAGTACAGTAAGAGTGTTTAAAAATGGAAATCAAACCTGATCCATTTCCCACATTCATGCTCACTAAAACAAAACAAGTGATCAGCACTTACCGAAGTCAGTCACATTGCGAAGTTGGAATCACATTTGTCCATGTGGCTGGTGTTAAGACATTCCCTGTGTCAGGATGCTGACTGTAGGTTAGATTCACTTTAAATTTGGGTAAGCTTGAGTCATCATGTACTAGCCACAAGGGTGTGCTCACACCCACGACACGTGCAGTTGCAATTTTTGTGATAATCTGAATTGCCTAAGGCAGTTTTTGCTAGTAACAGCCACCAGTTGGAACTTGGAGTTACCTGTTGCAGTGGAATTCCTCCAGTCATGTTCAAGAGCAGCAAAAGGGCAAAGTTTCATGTTCTCTTTTCAAGTCTTCTTCAGTTATGGTCAATAGCGTATCTTAGCCACCCTGTCAGGAGACTGTTTCCTGTATATGTAAAAAGGTGAAATCCAGTGTTAATCCATGAAGAAATGGGCTCTGAAAATCCACTCAGAGCCCTGAGTGTACCAGTATGGCTTTATGGCTCCAACTGTGGCAAGGCTTGGGTGAGGACTGGGATCCAGTCATGGAGCTCCCAGGCAGATGGGCTGTGAGTAGGAGCCCCACAGAGGGCTGCTCGGGTGGTTAAGGCCTACTGGCACACTCAGGGCTCTGGCTATTCTTTGTGGGTTAACATTAGATTTCACCTTTTTATATATTTTACATTTCAAGAAGCCACAGACAGAAAAATAAACCTCATGTTAGATATAAGAACAAGTCTCAGGCTCTTGGGCAAACATTTTAGTTTCAGGAATTTATTGCTTTTAGAGAACCATTTCTATTGACATAGGAGATATATTTGTTTACAATGGATCTTAGAGCCTAAGTTACTTAGTGAAAGGATGAGAGGAAATGGTTAACAAACAGAAAAGAGCAATGGCTTTGTGTTCAATCAATAACACTAAATTCTCATTTACAGATTACAGAGTGCTTTTCAAAGAAGAGGAAGAGACTGGATCAGAGAGAATGGAGGAACTGTGCCTAAGCCACCCAGCAGATCAAGATCAAAGAACCAGATCTCTTGGATTTATAGTGGATCTCAACCTGAACATGAATTAACAATATTATGTTGTTCCAAAGAAATATCAATCGCACCGAGATGTCCAGCTTATATCAGCTGTGCTCCTTCATTCTAAGAAGTGGAAAATCACAGCAAAACAAGAAATCAGCAGGTCACTTCATCCATTGCCATGACCCAAACAGGATCAAATTGATCAGCAAAGTGCTCCAGGTTGCAGCTACCTCTGGAATTACAACTGTAATGTTAATCAGCTTCCTCATACAGCCAGCCACAGAGCCCCAGAAGAGTTTATGCTGGCACAAGGCAGTGTGAGTGAAAAGAAGCAGCAAGGGGAAGAGGAAAGGCAGTGGATTCACACCAGGTGGTTTATCCCAGTGTAATATGTTCAACTATGATCCAACTTGATCTTACTTCAGATTTTTAAAAGACTATTTTTACATTTAAATATGTCCCATTCATCTTTGTATCACCTGCAAAATTAATATGTCCTCTGTTCCATTGTTTATACTGTTAATAACAAAAACACCCAGACTGAAGACAGCAATATATTCTTTCCTTTTGACAGTGAACTACTGCTTGCTATCCAGTCAGTTCTGTACAGACCTTACAATACATTTATCCAGACCATATTTCTCTTTTAAATGAAAATGCCACATAAGTGTCAAAACCCTCATCAAACTGGCACCATGCTCTTGCGTTATCCACAAGGCCTGTTCCTTACTGGAGGAGAAAATCAAGTTATCTGGTGTCATTTATTTTTGACAGATCCATGTTGACTGCTATCATTCCCTGGATATCATTTGGTTGCTAATAATAGTTTGTGAGATTATTTGTCCCAGGATTTTTCCAGGGATGTAAGTTAATTACACTGATCAAGCTGTATTTCTCTGGTTCCATCCCTATCAAGTTAACCTTACTATTATTTCTATTCTACTCATTATTGGGATAAATGAGCCCTTTGAATTATTTTCCTAAAGCATTGTTCCTTTTCTTAACTCCTTCCTTTAGACTTCCTTCCTATGAGGTCTTAACTATTAATTGCTTAAGTCTTTATCTTTCATGACGTCTGTTTTTATTTAGTTGTTCTCTTTCCTTCCTCTTCCATGGACAGCAAGCTGTCATTTTGCAAATGTTCTTTTTTGTGGGCAAAATACTGCCCACTTTCACACTCTCAGCCAGTTATTCTTCACTGGCATTCTCTATTGGAAATAGGGGAAGAAAAGAACTGCCAAAATATTGGCGTTAGTGCCGAGCTGCTTGGTTTGATTGTTCAGGCTGTGAAGCAGGTTAATGCAGCAGGTTTGTGCTGCAGGTATGTGCAGCTCCAGTTACCAGGGGAAGCATTTGCACGAGGTTTGCACCTATTTAGCTTGTGCATCCAGCTTCTGCACATTCCCTTTCTGCATCAGGTTTGTGCATAATTAGATGAATGAGAGGTGTTCTAATGAATCAGCAATGGCTGAGAAAACAGCGTTTTGTAGAATTCTTATCAATTCTAATTATGGAAAGGAGCCCTTGCAAATCTTGGAAAAGGCTGCTGGGTCCCCCTTCTTTCCCAAAAAAGAGGAGTCACTTCTTTCACAGCAGGATGGCACACACATAATGCTTCCAGCTTCACAGACCAGGTGTTGCTGCCTCAGTCTATATGGAAATCACCTCGACTCAGCCAGTGGACGTACCTGCCTGGTCTTTTAGAACTTATGTGTGAAATTGAGCTTTTATTTTCAATTAAACAGGCTCAGTGGTGTAGCCAGCAACAATGCTGTCATAGTCCTGCTGGGTGAAAGGCAGGTCAGGCAAGGGAGGGCAAGGAGCAGGTTAGATGAAGTAAAATCAGCTTTCAGGGTGTGTTCATTCCTAGCTCCAACTCGACAACACCCCTTTAACGCACTTACTCTACCTGGATCTTCACCTACCTTTGCCTTTCAGATGGAAACAGCGTTACGTGTTTGCAGTACAGCTGCTTCACAAAGCCACAGACCAGGAGCCAGCCCAGGCCTCCCCTGCTGAAGGCTCACAGACGGGAGTACATCTTTTTTCCCGCCGCCCCCCCCCCCCCCCGCCACAGCAGGGCACACACCGCGCTCGGGCCGGGGCTGAGCCGAGGTCCCTCTCAAGCTTGGCCTCTCATGGCTGCAGTGTCTTGGCCGACTAACACCCGCTGCAGCGGCACTTGAGGAACTCGTTCAGCGAGTTAACGCCGCTTGGTGGGTCGGGTCTGAGCGGCG
>NW_009933603.1:1240-1501 GCF_000696875.1 Nestor notabilis | reverse complement strand
TAATCATTATTATACCATGTATACTCCAATGCGCCGTGCAAAAACTAATCATTATTATACCATGTATACTCCAATGCGCCGTGCAAAAACTGCAACAAATTGTAAAAACAGTCTGGTTAACACAAGATAAACAAAAAGGGGAAATTGTGGGATCTTTCTTAAAGGAAAATGGGCACGCTTATACAGAAATGGAGTAAGCCCTGTGCCAGACTCAGCAAGAGCCGTGTACATAGACCCGACTCCAGGATGCATCCGCGGCCT
>NW_009933603.1:0-1192 GCF_000696875.1 Nestor notabilis | reverse complement strand
CAAGGACACCTGGAGAAGGCAAGCGATGGACCAAGAATAAACACAGAAATGGACAGTTGCGATAACCAGAAAATACAGTATTGCCAGCCAACCAATTATGTATTAGCTTAGTGCACTTGGACAGCCTGTGAAAAGCAATTGTAACCAATTAGCTACACTTAAGGCATGTGATAATAAAGCTTGATGGTATATATTGTAAAATGAGCGCATCAAACGTTAAATAACCAGCTCTTAAAACAAAAAAGGGGAGAAAATGGTATGGGACCAGCTGAACGTATAGCTAAAGCATTTTGCTTACAGGTGAGGGACTCCGCTGGATCCCAGCACAATGGGTGAAACCTTGGAAAGAATCCAACAGTAATTCATAAATGGGAGGGCAGAATCCATCACTTATGCCAGACCCAACAGAAAATATCAAAACTGGTTGTTTTCCTTGTCCTTTGTGCAAACGTTGTTCTCTGTATTTTATAGCTAATTGTGTGTATTGTAGTAGGAAGCTAATTCATTATAATAGCAGTCAACAATTTTGTATAGATAGAATTATAGATACCATATGTATAGGGTGTGGATATATTAACTCGAATAGTCTAGGTATTGTAGAATGGCTAAGAGACCTATTTAAGGCTGGTTTAATGATAATACTAAGAATGTGTGGATTGCTCAAAGAAAAGAAGGGGGAATTGTGGAGGACTATCTGGAACAAAATAGACACATTTTGAATATGTCCATATATCCAGATGAGGTTGAATGTACACGACCCATGTGGCGGAAACTTACGGAGTGCACCATCATCATATGCCCAGTCACTGGCAGCAGTGATCTGGGATGACATAGGACCACCAATATGGATGAACTGAGGCGTCAACTCCGAGACTTTGAAGACAATCTCACCCCTTCCATCATTTCAGCTGTGGAAAAACTATCCCAGGAATTCAAACAATTGAGAGACGATTTATCCGATCTATCCAGCTCCCCACGTGTACCAACCCATGTCTCAACTATTAACAGAAGGTGCTCTACTGCTCGAGAGAGAAAATATAGAAGGTACACACCACAGGGCAAAGGTGTTTCACTGCGGGCTCATGGAGAAGACATGAGAGTGTGGGATGGAAAACCCACCTCAGTTCTGGAGCAATGGGTGCGGGAACTGAAGAGGAGAAAAACGGTCAAGAATAATCCTCATGTGAAAGCT
>NW_009933602.1:0-12994 GCF_000696875.1 Nestor notabilis | reverse complement strand
TGTCGACAGGCTCCCCTGGTACCCGGGGTGCCTGCAGACCCCCGGCTCTAGCCCGGCCCCCCCAGGCCCCGTGCAGGCCCCTGGGCAAAGGCCTGGCTCCTGGGCACAGGGTTTCCCCCATTTCTGCACCCAGCAGCTCACCCACCACCAACCCCTCCACCTTCCTTCTCAGCATAAAACTCGAGCCCCACAGCCGTAAATTCACAACGGGGGCTGTCCCTCAGAGGGTGTTTGGGGCCTGGCTCCTGCCAGACGATGCCAGTTTTTACAAGAGTGCATCTCTGTGGAAGGGAAGCACCGGGGACTCCCAAATCCAAACCATGGATACGCCTTGTTTTACCATAATGTTACCACCGAAGTTGCAATGTTCAGAAATAAATTATTACTGACGTTTCTGATACCGAAGTATTGCCTAGAGGAGCAAAACTAGGAAGAAACCTGCAAGCAGAGCCACCAGCAGAGGAGTTCAGGAAAGTTCTGCAGGTTTGGTTGAGGCTGTAGCAGTGGGTTCCCCAAACATCCCCACATGCAGGGTGGCAATTACCCCCCTTGAGTTTAGGGAGACAGCTCTGGCTGGGTGCTTTGCTGAGTCCCAAGGAAAGCACCTTCCTGCTGATGGAGAAGGAAATAGGTGGCTGAAGACTGTAGGGTTACATTTCAGGGAGGAAGCAGATGGACCATAGGGACCACTACTGGTCTGTAAGGGCTGGGAATGACGGAGTAAGAAACTCCTCTAGCACCTGTTCCTGGGATGGAACAGGACCATGAAGACTCTTGCTGTTTATGGTGTCCCCACATGTGGTTCCGTTGTGCAAATGCTGCTGTTGGCAGTACACGAGTCAATAAAGTTTGTCACTCTGGGTCATAAAATAGGATAAGCACCTCTCTGCTGGGGAAAGCACTGCTGTAAAAACATGAGCTCAGGTGTCGGGAGCAGACTGACCATGGAAAAAAAGCCATCCCAAGAAGGTGAACAAACATTCAGGTGATTGGCCTGCAGTGTGCTCAGTGCGGTTACCTGCTCCTGAAGTACCGAGCTCAGTGACAGGGTTACTGCCGTCAGTACAGACATGTGGCCAAACAGCTCAGTTTCACTTTCACATCCGATAGGATTTTGCATCTTTTAAACTGATACCTCATTTCAATTTAAATTCCCTTCTGAAAAACGTAATATAAAATCTCTGGGTATAGGAGCAGTGGACTCTGATCAGAGCCTGTCCAGAATAACCCCATGTACTGTGTCTTACCTCACACATCTTTATCTCCTGAAACCAGCCTTATCTCCAGAAAACTTACTAGAGAGGTGGAACTGGGTTTTTTTCTTTTTTTTTTTTTTTTTTATTTTAAAGACGTTGTTTGCATTTGATCCCAGATATGAATAGCTCTTTCTAGTAACTGATTTAGTGACCTTAAATCAGAAAGGAGCAGGATGCATGCCAATTTCTTCCAAAAGGAAACTGTAGACATTATTATATAAGCAGCCATGTAACAATGTATTGCTAATGTCAGGATAGCAAAATTCAAAGTGACTAGATACTGAAACACCTCATTGAAATGTGTGCTTTTTACTTCTTTTTGTCCCAGAATTGGTGTTGGCAGAGAATGCAGTGAATGAATAATGTTTCTAGTCTGCAATGAAGATGATCACATACTAGTGCTCCAAAGAAAATGCATCCCATGGACATGCAACGATGCAGCTCTCTTTTTCTCTTGCATATAGAGTGTAAAGGATAAATGAGTTGCCAAAATAAGAACTCTGCTCAGGTTTGGCCAGCTGAAAACTTCAACACACTTTGCAGACAGTTCCTCCGTCAAGCCATAGTTAAGATGCTGGGAAAGGACAGGGAAGAAAAAGCAAATTTCCCTGCTGATAAATGAAAAAAACCAAATCAAATGTTCCACACACTGACAGCACAGAAACACACCTCAGCACAAACAGCAAAGGAGATTTTAGTGTGCATAACCTGTCAGCCACTCATCACAGTGTACAAAGCCTGAGATGTCCTCCTATGTCACCTGTATTCTCTTCCTTTCTCTTCTGTTACAAAGGGAGTTCATCTACCCATTCTACACAGAAGTGGGAAAGAGGAGTGCAGAGAGTTTCTTCCAAACACTTCAACAGCAGGTTGAGATCATAACCATGAATGGAGGGCCACGGAGGCTTGCTCGTATATACACTACATGTATATAGGCCAGGTCTTAAGTGTACAGAAGCCAAGAGCTGAGTCCGTCTTGGGCAGACAAAGATCAGCAGGTTACAGAGGCAGGAACAACGTGCCCTTACTGAGCATGGGAGACCTGCATCAGGGATGGCTCTTCCTTTCACCTGAGCCCCCCAGATCAATAAGACCAAGTTCCCTCTCACTTCTCATCCTGCCAGACAGGGGTTCTCTTTCCAAAAGTATGAGCAGCGGAAGGGAGTAAAGGCAGAAGCCCAGCAGGACCATGAAGAGAGGTGGCAGGGTCAGAAGTGTGGTCAGCAGTGAAACCCGTGAGCCACCCAGGACAGGTGGTGTCTGAGGTAACTGTTTTGAAGCCGTTTCCACACTACTGAATTTTGCTTTCCCAATAATTCCCAAGAAACACTGTTCTTTAGCTATTGAGAAGCTTTAAGCCAGCACTAATCATTCTCCCCCTATTCGTATGAGAAGAAAAATAGCTACATTCCTGGTTGAAAATTTTCATAGAGAAAGAATTCCATTGATTCAAAAGTGTGGATCAATCTGTAAGAAAAGAGCATGTGGACATAAAAGGCCCAATTTCAAAAGAACCCTCCAAAGTCATGAATAATTTTTTAAACATACGCAAGTTTTGCATTAAATACTCCACGATCACAGTTGTGCACACATACATTTATGTATGCAAACTATCTTGAATGTGAACCCTATTCATGCTGCTATCTTGCACTTGCCATTTCCTGAGGTGCTGCCTACAGACACAATAGTGTCTGTAGAAGCCACGTAAATTATTATATTTGCCTCTGAAATTCTGCACCGTGGCCACTTTATGACCAACTTTACTGTAAGATACTGAAATCCAATTATTTTTTTTACTCATCTATCTATAGCTGATATAATTTCCTTTCCTTCAGCACTTCCTTTTCCTGTATGCAAAAATGTGTCAGCGATGATTACGGTGATTAGTATTTTGCCGATGTCCACAGTAAGCTAATGCTTCTCTGTTAAATATTTTAATAGGAAATTGTTCTGAGTCACAACTGAGCCTTTCCCCTGCGCAAGGCATGTTTGAGAGCACCGTCTGAAATCACAGAGCTACTTCATGTCAGGCAGAAAGAGTCATGATGTTATATGTCCATCCCAACATGCACCAAAAGGCACTTACCATGCCCATTAGGATATTCTTAATTACTGGAGATAAGAAGCTCACCAGGGGATCTTAAGCCCTCTCTGTAATAAGTTTAAAAGGGAGAAGGATGTGTGTAATAGCTGGAGCAAGTTACACATACTCCGTTTCATGAATCTTATGCACCATAGCAATCTCCTAATAATATTAAATTAGACAATCTTTAAGGTGATTGCTTTACCTGTTGTAGAGGTGTGAACATGTATCCTAGAGGCAGAAAAGATGGCAGCACTTCAGTTAAAATTAATTTCTCTCTGGTTGGGAGCTTTCCATTATTAATGGGAAAGAAAGGTTTGCATGGGATGGAAATCTTATCAGCAAGTATGCGTTGCTGCCATTCCTTGTTCTCTATAGGCATTTCAGCCAAAGCTACAGCAGGCAAAAGATGCCTACAGTGGGTGCTGCTTAGTAAGCTCCAATTCAACCTTTGTTTTCAGTTGCTTGTATATTTTTCATAATTTAACTATTAAAATTGAAAGTTTCTGTGATAACTGTGTGCTAAAACATACCCAAACCTCTTCTGATAATGACAGTAGAAGAAATAATTGTAAAATTACCAAATTGCCAGGTACCCTATAAACAGAGCCAAGTCGCAAGAGTCTGAAAAGCATTCGTATGTGCTCAGTAGGGGTTGATAAACAAGTCTTAGATGTTCTGTCTGGACCAAACATGCTCTAGGCTAAAGTCAACGTGATTCAGCTCATGACTGTGGAAGAACTCATGAGAGGAAAAAATGGCTAGACAGTATACCAGAGTGGAGTGACCAGGCCTGCACGCAGAGAGAGAACTGGGAAAAGCTGGAAGGGGACTAGGAGCTAATGCTTGGGAAGGACATGAGACAAGCAGAAAGGGATTAGGAGGCAGAGTAAAAGCAACCACAAGTTTAAGAAGACAAAGATTTCAGAATATCTTAGAATACATCAAGAAAACCCACACATGATCTGACAAAATTCTGTGGCCCAGCATGTCTCATTCTCTGATGGTAACTTCTGCATACAAAGACTAATGATCTGTGACTATGCTGCCAGTTAACTCATCAGCTTATGTGGAAATCTTGACACTGCATTCAAAGATACTGGACTCTATGACCTGGTAGAGTGGCTAAGTGGTAACAGCCTGAGATTTTCTACAGGGGAAAAAACAAACAAACCTACTCAGAAAGAGATTATTAAAGATTGTATCACAAACCTCCCAAGAAGGCAGCAGAATTAAAGTTGCTCCAGCAAGCTGAGCTGGTGTATTTCTCAATGTTTGACTACCTGACTTTGCAACTTCACTGTTCTTTGAATTTTCTCTTGTGGCATGTGAAATGCTTTAGCAGGCACTTGTTGAGAAACACTCATCAAAACCTAGTGCTTCCATTAATATGCAGTAAACATTACAGATGCTATGAAGATTATCTTGTTAGACAGAAGATAAGATGCACAGTCTACTTTGCTGTTCCCATAATTTTAAGTGTTTGGCAGAGATGTCATTCATTGCAAAGAAACTAAGGACTTCTCATCTCCATTTGATATACTAATCTATAAAATACCTCTTCAAATGGCCAGGTGAGAAACTCCATCTCTAAAGCAATAAAGCCATAATACCTAAGAAAAAAACCCCTGCAATAGACATATCTCCTCTGGAGAAATATTTTAAATGTGTCATCTAAAGCCTCAGAGATTTATTGGGTGAGAAATATGCTGAGAGTTGACAGGAACAATAAATTTAGTGCCAGATTCATGACACTAACCCCATCGTAGTTTCCCCTCATAAATACTGGAGAAAAGGATTTTTCTCACATGTCCTCTGGTACATTCGTCAAAGTGCCTTTTGGAATGTGGCTTAACGAACAATTACATCCTGACATGGACAACAGGACATATTTATTTAAGAAGCTTTGTAACTTCACTTCGGTGTCACCTGAATGACAATGACAGAAGCTGGGGAACAAAAGAAATAATGTGACCAGCATGAAGCTTCTTGAGATTGTGGCTGGTTTGTACCTTAACCCCCTTCTCTGGAGCAGATTGATGGTGGGATGTACCAATTGCTCAAGAATTCACCTTGCCCGGAGCCCAGGCTCTGAATCTCACCAGTTGTAATGCAGTGTGATGCATAGGGTTTATCACAGGAAGAACAAGGAATTAATAATTCGGTCAGGAGTTTCTTCCTGGGTAGCTTGGCATCAACAAGAGTTTAACAGAATCCAAACTGAGTGGCTGGGATGTCATCCCAACTCTGTTGAAATCAGTAGATAAACTCTTAGCATTTTTCCCATGATGTCACCTCTGAAGCTTTTGCCAGATCACCCTTCCCTATTCCCATGGTCAACATCACCAAACTCTCAGTGACTCAAATCTATAACATGGGGCTTATCCTCATCTCCCTCCACCTCTTTTACCTAGGCCACATCCAAATCCTATTCTTTCTTTTTCCTTGAGCATTTTCCTTCTCTGTGAAGGCACTTTTCTCCAGATATGACCACTACACATCTTTCTTGCCCTCTCCCACCCACATACCCTCTTTCTCCAGTTCATGTGAAGCAGTGTCTTTGAGGATATGGCAATTCTTTAGAATTGCTTTGCTTTGCTCAAGGGTCACTTGGAAATGTCTTCTTCCTGCCATACCTGTGTTTTACACATTGGCTTCACTGGACTGATCATCCTGCTGCTTCTTTGCTGTGGGTTAACCCCAGAAGGCAGCCAAGTCCCACACAGCCACTTGCTCACCCCCCCACTGCAGTGGAATGGGGAAGAGAATTGTAAGGGTGAAAGTGAACACTTGGGTTCGGATAGACAGTTTAATAGTAAAGCAAAACCTGTGTGCACAAGCAAAGCAAAACAAGGAATTCATTCACTGCTTCCCATCAGCAGGCAGATGTTTAGCCACCTCCAGGAGAGCAGGATTCCATCACCATAGTATTTACATGGGAAAACAAATGCCGTAACTTCAAACTTCTCCCCTTCCTTGTTCTTCCATCAGCTTTTATTGCTGGGCATGACATATGGTATGGGATATCCCTTTGGTCAGTGGGGATCTGCTGTCCCAGCTGTGTCCCCTCCCAGCTTCTTGTGCACCCCCAGCCTACACACTAACAGAGTAAAGTGAGAAACAGAAAAGACTTTGATGCTGCAAAAAGCACTGTTCAGCAAAAACAAAAACATCATCAATGCTGTTTTGGTCACAAATCCAAAATATAGCCCCATGTAAGCTACTGTGAAGAAAATTAACTCTATCCCAGTGAAAACAAGTATACTTGTTCTCACGTTCCCACTTTCGTCCTGCCCAGACCTGCTCTCTCATCCCCTTGACTCCTAATTACTAGTGCTCAAAGGGACTTGGGGGTAAGGACTGAGATACTGCTGGTGTTTAAGGCATTGAGGAGAGTTCTGAGGCTGTGTGGCTGTGGTAATGGTGAGGGTGATGACCATGATGGGTGCCAGGATGAAAATGGACATGAGGAAGTGCTTGAAGAAGTAGATATGGATGACACTGAGCCTGATGGGTTGCAGGGGAAGTCAGTCATCACTGGCCAGGCAGAAAATGGGGCAAGTTACTTTCCCTCCCTCATTCTCAACAAAGAAGGACCCAGCACTGTGGGCAGCTGCTCCTTTCCAGGGAATGAAAGGAAGCTGGAAGGGTGGGACTGAAGCTGCTGCATCCACCACCACCACACTTGGTCTGAAATGCTATCACTTAAGCCTTCTGGTGTTCTCTGACAGATCAGCACAATGATCCTGCACAATGCAGGAACTGGTTCCAGCTGGCTCCTGTGAGAGCTTCTTAAAAGCACATTTCTTCACACATTCCACATACCCACTACCTCCAGATCACGTTTCTTGTGATGGCCTGCAAGAGTGCCCCTTCCTACTTACATCTTGTCATGTGGCAGCCACATGTTGATTGTTTCCCCATTAACCATGCCAAACCTAATATCCTGCTCACCTATTTGTCTTTCAGAGATCTCCAGCCTATACTCCCTGCTCATGACAAGAACTTCATATCCTGCTTCTCAAGAATCACAACCTCATTTCTTTGGAATTCCTTCCCCAAAACTTCATCCCTCCCAGACACACAGGACAGCTGATTAGGTCTACCACATCTCTAATGAGTGTGGGTTAGCGTAAGAATGTAAAGAGCCTGGAATTAAAGTGGTATATAGGATGAGAAGAAAAGGTCATGAGGAGGATGTGGAGGAGGAAAGGAAGTTAGTGTGCTTAATAACAATTAAGATTATAACTTGTAATTAACATTACCTTGCCTGGTGTTTCAGTGATCCCTTTGTTGTATAATGTATCCCTTTCCCCACAGTCTGACTTTGTTTTCCTCAACACTGCCCTCTTCAAAGAAGGCACAGTTTTCTTCTTCTGAGTTTGGAAAGTTATATGTTTATAAATAATAAATAGAATAATAATAAATCAGGGCTGCTGCACTTGCTAGCAAACAGCCAATATGCACTAGATCTCTTAGAAATCAAAGGGTCTGTTTCTGCTACTGTTTATGCCTCTTTATCTACTGTGGATACTGTGAAGTTCTGATTCATATCACTGAGAAACTGAGTTGCTAAAATGTGAAGTCTCAGTAAGATACAAAGGCAATATAAATATTAGAAAATAACACACATCCTAACCGATATGCAGCGAAATTATTATAAGCCAGGACATGTACATATTTGTAGAGAAGTGACACCATTACCATTTAATTAGAACATAGTGAGTTGGTAAGGAAATGGCTTGTTTCTGGCCACTTGTTTATTTTCTTCTTTAGCTGTCACTTATGTTTAAGTGGATGCTATCTTACTGAACATAAACAGTAGTTCAAACCTTCCCACTGTAGTTCAGAGAACTACAATGTTTCAGAATAAATAGAAAAATAATACCTATCTTCACTGAGTAGCAGCAAGGGGCTTAGTATGTTGCTGGAAGACAAGCATAAAATATTTAGGCTGGTTAGTATTAAGAAAGTCAAAGAGAATATTATGAGATGAAGCAGCCAAACAGAATTGGCAATGATAGTCTTATAATGGGCAGGTATTTATAGGCTGTTACTCCCACTGGACATGATGCTCCTGATTTACTCAGGCAAACCTCCCACTGAAACTTTCAAAGGGCATATTGCCTGTCTAGAGATTGCTTGTATTCCATCCTCCCTCTGCAGCTCCATGGGGTCTGACAGCTTGTTGTACTAGGCAGATGCTAGCCCTATGAAGATAAAAGTCAGTGTTTGTTGCCATGTGGCCCATGGTGCCCAAAGAGGAGAAACAGTCTGAACACTCAAAGCTGCTTTTTGCCATCCAGTGGTCAACAGTGAATTTCTGGAGCATGGCTGGCAGAGGAGCAATAGGAAGGCAAGTATTTGTACCTCTGGTTAGGCACCACAGACCTTTAGTTAAATTGTGCTGCCCTGCAAGCCTCAGTTTAAGCAGAGCTCGAATGAAGTAATTTTGGACCCTGTTGACAGGAAGAGATCAACTTTTCCATACATCTGCGCGAAGGGCAAGCCTCAGGCAGCAGTGGCACACAACTGAAATGTGCTGCAGCTTGCTTTCCCGTGCAGCGTCCTCCTCTGCCCACAACCAGCCTTCAAAGATAGCTTTTACCTTACAATGGTAGCTTAAGGAACTCACAGCATGTAGACTTCAGCACCCAACATAGGAGGAATCAAACCAATATAAACCTTTTTGTGGGTATCACTAACATCCACATAACATAAAATTATCGAGATTTAGGGCAATAATATAAACCTAGTAACAGCAGGCTATTCTATAATTCAAAACCATAACCTGTTTTACGTCTAGCACTGGCCATTACATAGACTTGGTGCAATTTGTCTGTTTGTTTCAGCAATGAGACTTTAAATGAACAGGCAAAAGATGCTCCATTTTGTGCTCATTTCCTGAAGTTGAGTTGATGAAGTGACAACATATATATAAATAAAAGTGAGGAATTAATTTCTCAGCAAATACATTGTTTACAATAACTGTAATTGTAACAAAGGTCAATAAGCCAAATGCTCTTGGTGCAACTTTGCTGAAACCAATACAAGGAATAGTCTGGCCAGTGTGTACCTGGTGTACACAGTCCTCTGCTGCAGAAGGTGATGAAAGGAAGCACACTCACACAAGCTTGCTGAGTGTAAAACTCCCATTAATTCTGGCTGCTCATTTGCACAACCAGCAAGATTCTGCATTTGAGTGGTCCAGACAGAATTTTTGTGATATAAATGCTATGTATTTCTGCATACTTACAGACTACTAATGCAAAACTGGAAGATTAAATTTATACTACGTTACTTATACACATATCACATGAAATTGTATTCGGTGAAGTATACACACACAAAGCTGATGTAAACCTTCAGACATCAGGAATGTTGGATAGACATTCCCCTATTTCCTTGAATATGAACTCATTCTCACACACACACATTCTCATACACACACACACTATAACGAACCTACTGGTTCTTACTGATCCCGAGAATCCCTGAAGGGCTGGGCGGAGGTCCAAACATCCGTCTCATAGTAGATCACTCTGCCATATGTTTGCCTTTCTACACAAACATTTGCCAGAAAATCTATCACCGTCAATGCAGCACCATCATGTGACATGATAATAAAAATGTTTATGTGCAGTCTCTCAGCGTTTTGCAGAGGGAAGTATCTGTGGGAATGAGGATACTGCTGCACCCTCTCTTTTAACTACCACTTTTTTTTTGGCTACAGCTTTGATCCTCTCAGTGTCCTTCTTCTGTCAGTAACCACTCTGGTTTGGATTAAGGACAAATGCTCCATTTCTCTTGTTTTTCTTAGTGAAGTGCTCCTGCAAGCTCCTTTATTTGAAGCTTATGCTTCAGACACTTAAAAACTAGGGCTTTGAGCACCTAAATGCTTGTCTCCAGATTCATGGCATGTAGTTCATTGCCAGACATGTCAAAGGCTGCTGCCCTGCCACACAGCATGCTCAGCTCCAGTCTTCCACTGAATGGGCAGCAGCATTCAGAGATACTGCTACAGTAATAAGCAGAAGCTAAGTCAGAACATGTACAGTTGGTATTACAGCAGCTGATGGGGATCTGGGTTATGTTGTGATGCTCGTAAGGCCTGGAGCTTTTTTGTTACTGTCTGTCTACATACTGACTGAATCACCCAGATGTCCTACAAGAGCTCAAAGTATAAATGACTGAGTAGACTGACTGTTGTAATAGAGACACCTCCACACGAAAAATCCTACAAACTAAAGATTCTTACTTGAAAAGACTAAAGGTGTTGTCTCTTGATGTTGGGTCACCATGCATTCAAGTATGTCTGTACCATGTCAACAGCTGAATCTCTTCTGGATTCAGTGGAGCCTTCCCTTTCTTGTCTAACAAATCTGCTGGAGATGGATTTGCTTTTAAAGTGTTAATTCATTCCATCTTTAAGGCTGATTAGTCCCAATCGTGGGCATTTGTTTTCTGGTTGGTCTGAATATTTTATTTAAGAGAAGGTGTCAATATGGTGACAAAACTGGTTTAACTTCTAACCTGTAAAATCTGCACATATCACACAACTCAGTTCTATATTATAGACATGCACTCTTGACACATGGCTCTTGCTATTTAGAGGGAAAGCTTTTTTTCTTCATTTTGGTGGGTTTTGCACTAGAAGTCAGGGAGGCCCAGCTGGGGGCTCCTGCACTATTTAAAAGGATACCGCGGGGCTGTTTTAGTGTAAAAGTAAAACCAGATGACACTATGTGAAAAGGGCTTCTCACTTGCTTGCCAAAACCTCTACAATTTCAAAATTCATCTATGCATTTTTTCATATTAATTTCTGTGATCATTTATAACATAGAAATGCTTCTAAAGTGGCCTCCAAAGCAGACTTTCAAAACACCCTTTCTTTCCATTGTACTTCTTACCATCTTATCTGTAGTGTAAAAGGAAGATAACATTCTCTCACATTAGCTTGCATTCAGAAGTGCATGTACTACAACTCTTGCTTTCCTTACAATGCTAATGATGGGCATAACAGGTAAAAATACTAATAAGAACAATGGGCATTTTAAAGGGTTTGATGCGCTACATGTTCCTTCCAGCTGCAATCTCAATTATTTCATCAGAGTTGAGCACAATAATATAAGTAAACTTTTGCCTAGTGTTTGATCCTCTGAAATAACAGAGTTGATCTGCAGCTTTGTGGTGGCTATCCTAAACTGGCCATGTGTTTCTCTATCAGCTTTGCTTGTACTGCCAATTCCTAGCAAAACCTGCTCAAATAATTTTCAGTTTGGGTCACTAGACCTTTTAGGATATTTTGAGGGTGACATGGAAGCCACTCAGAACACCTTATTCATAGTCCTTTTTCTCCTTTGACACTAAATTGGGCACCAGAGTGCTAAAGTAACTTAAAATGTCAATGCAGATTGGCATGCTCATAGGGGTAAGCAGTACAAAACTAAGTTCAAACACAGTGTTTGGAAATGTTATGGTGGTGTGTACGTAGAAAAATCAGGAACTTTGTCTTTTCCCCTGCATGTCTAGCACGTAGCCCAGTAGAGCCTGTGTCTGTGACAAATATTTGTCACAAAAACTAGGTACAGACAGGTTATGAAAAGTGCCTGCATCTGGAGAAATGAACAACATGCAGGCCTCGTATCATAGTTATCCAAATATGAATTCTGTTCACAATTGGTAGCAAATAATGTCAAATATATTTGAGTGCTTAGTCCTGGCATATCAGGGAAGTTAATCTGTATGAATGCAAGTCTGTATTTAAGGAAATATATTCTGTATATTTTAAATATTCCAACGTCACATATTCTATTTACCACAGAAAAATGATGTTGTTAGCATAGATCAAAGAAGAGTCAAACAGTGTGTTAGGAAGGAGGTATCAAAGGATCCTCTGCCTCTTAAACATCACTGAAATGGGTAGGTCAGTGGGCTCTTTGTGTAAGATAAAGCTTGTAAGACACATGGTTTCTTCTAAAAATCAAAAGCCAAGCAGCCCAAGAATTCCTAAGATATGTCTAGGACTGGTGTGAGAAGTGGTGTGCCAAAGGAAAAGAGACAGGGCCAAATAAGAAGAGACAGAACCTGAAAACTCACTGAGAAGGAATTTTGAACAAGCAGTTACATACAGAGGCTGGACTTTGGGGTTGGGAGCTGGATGAAAGAGCTTTAGGCCAAGATTATCCGATTTCTTCTTTAATCAGAAGATCTGTGACTCTGGATATTCGTTCAAATAAAGAAATGTGTGTGAACTGAACTAGTCCACAAGTATTCAGTATTGACTGTTTGGGTCAACGGGAGCAGAAGTGTGTTGGTATGAAAACTAACTGAAAGAAACATTAGCAGACAGAACCATCAAATGCTGCAAGCTCGGATTTCTGAACTGGGCTTTGGTCTGAGGAGAAACCATGAAAGTTCTGGCAATTTTTTCTAAGAAAAATGAGAATTCCACTGGGAAGCTTTAGTTTAAAAGTTAATATCCCAACCTCTCCACGCAGCCTGTCAGACTGCCACTCACACTGGAAATTTTACCACCATTCCTTGGACACATGGCCACCAGCTACACTCTCAGTTTAAAGCATCAAAAGCTGCAGCTGTAAATGGCCAGGGAAACTGTTAGAATGTGACCTTATGTGTATATATACATATATAT
>NW_009933601.1:0-1044 GCF_000696875.1 Nestor notabilis | reverse complement strand
TGAAGCTCGTCGGGACTTGTGAAGACTCAGGCAGGAGACCTCATGCCCTGGAGTCTCCGGGGTGATGGGTGAGGTTCCCCAGGGCCAGAGCTGTGAGATGTTCATGCTGGGAGGCTCTGCTAAAGGGTAGTCCTCTACAGGAAGCTGAGGGTCCTGACTTCTTGTTCCCTCCCAGCAGATGTGGTCCCCACCACTGCAGAGAGTATGTCCATGTCTGGGCCGCTGGCTTGCACTGTGAGCACACCGTGGCCTGCTCCCACCCCAGCTAGCACCAGCTCAGTCCCTGACAGCCTGAATCAGGTGCAGAGCAGTGCAGCTGCACCCATGCTCGCAGGTAAGGAGGAGGGTCAGCAGAGTGGGCCTTTGGCAGAGCAAGGGAGGTGCAGTGGGAGCTCTGCGCTGCCTCTGTGGGAGACGGGTGGCAAAACTCCCTGTTCGAATGCTCTGTTGACAGCAGAGCTGGCAGGTGGGTCTTGAGGGGGCATGATTGGGGACACCGAGCCCATGGTTCTGTTGGGAGCTGCAGTGGAGGGCTGGGTCTGTGGCACAGGTGGATGTTTCTCCAGAGCCTTTGTGGCATAGGTGTGTGTGCCTGGCAGAAGGGCTGTCTGTTTATGCATGACCCCTGTCCCTTAATAAGCTGCCTCCTTGTTTGCAGACTCCACTGGAGCTGCAGTAGTGTCCCAGCCACTTTAGTCAGCTGCCCAGCTGCCTGCTCCAGCCCCCCCTTCCCCCGCTGGTCACACCAAGCCTGTGCCTGTGCTGAGCACATCTGCCCTGACTGTTCCTGTTGCCCCCAGCGGCACAACACCTCCTGCGTTCACAGAGCTGGGCCAGACCCCCAGCAAGCCTCCCTCCTTCCCAAAGCCAAGCATCCTTTTTGGAACTCCGGACACCCCTCCCTCCAACCAGCTGGCAATGACTGCAGGCGCTGCTGCGCCTACCACAACCCCTGTCTTCAAACCCATCTTTGGTGAGAGCTCAGCCCCCTGTACAGCTGTTGTCTCCACCACCGTAACCATGCCTGTGAGCTCAGGCCCTTCC
>NW_009933600.1:737-2463 GCF_000696875.1 Nestor notabilis | reverse complement strand
AAAGCCCCCTCGGCCCTGCAGCCATCCTGGGTATGTACACGCTGATGAGCAACAAGCAGTACTACGATGCAATCTGCAGCGGGACCATCTCCAACACGGAGGGCATCAACAGTGAGTGTGCTGGGGACAATGGGACAGGGCACATGGGGAAGGGCTGAACCTCCTCGCCCCCCCAGGACAGGGGGCAGAGGGTCCATGGGGCTGTTCAGGGGGATTTGGGGACCTGAACCCCTCTGGGATTCCCTGTGTTGACCCCACGCACACGTGGCAAACACACGTGTCGCTGTGTGTGTGCTCCCGTGTGCGGTCACGCGTGTCCCCATGCACACGCGTGTACCCCAGGCGTGGTGAAGCCTGACACATACAAGCCAGTGCCCGACGAGCCCCCGAACCCCACCAACGTGGAGGAGACGCTGCGGCAGATCCAGGCCGATGACGGGGCTCTGGAGGATGTCAACCTCAACAACATCAAGGTGAAAGACCTGGTGGCAGCGTCCCCACGTTGTCCTGGTCTTGGGGTGGCCCCATGCGGCTGGTCCCTACCCCAGGGCGCCTCCAGGGCACCCCAGGGTGCTGGTCCTTTACGCAGGGGCACCCATGTCCCTTTGGTGACATCCCACACCTTCTCTGTGCCACTTACATCCCTTGGGTGACGTCCAGCACTTCCTGGGGATGCCCCTGTACCCTGAGACATCTACACCCCCTCAATGCCACTTATATCCCCTCGGTGACATCCTGCATCCTTGGGGATGTCCCTGTCCCCTTGGTGACACCCACACCCCCTCGCTGCAGGACATTCCTATCTCCACGCTGAAGGCCATCTGTGAGGCCATGAAAACCATCCCTTGGGTGACGTCCAGCACTTCCTGGGGATGCCCCTGTACCCTGAGACATCTACACCCCCTCAATGCCACTTATATCCCCTCGGTGACATCCTGCATCCTTGGGGATGTCCCTGTCCCCTTGGTGACACCCACACCCCCTCGCTGCAGGACATTCCTATCTCCACGCTGAAGGCCATCTGTGAGGCCATGAAAACCAACACCCATGTCAAGAAGCTCAGCCTGGTAGCCACTCGCAGCAACGACCCCGTGGCCAGCGTGAGTCCCAGCCCCACGTCCCCCATGTCCCCACGTCCCCAGACAGGGAGGGGACGCAGTCCCCTGCCCTGGTTTCCACCCTGGGCACCAGCAAGGCCAGGTAACGGTGGCTCTTCCACCATCACCTGGGGCGTCGGTGGCCCAGGACGTGCCAGACAGGGGGTGCTAGCTGTGGGTGACACCCCGAGGTGACACCCTGAGGTGACACACAGGCCGTGGCCGAGATGCTGATGGAGAACAAGACCCTCCAGAGCCTCAACATCGAATCCAACTTCATCACCAGTGCTGGCATGATGAGCATCATCAAGGCCATGTACCACAACACCACCCTTAGCGAGCTCAAGGTGGACAACCAGGTAGGAACGGGCACCCATGGGGTAGCCCAGGGAGGGGACAGGGGTGTCCCCCAACATCCCAGCGTGCCTGGCTTCACTCTGGCCCCACAGTGCCAGCGGCTGGGTGACACGGTGGAGATGGAGATGGCCACCATGCTGGAGCAGTGCCCCTCCGTCGTGCGCTTTGGCTACCACTTCACACAGCAAGGGCCCCGTGCCCGCGCTGCCATCGCCATCACCAACAACAACGAGCTCCGTGAGTGTCCCCTGCCTGCCCCTGGGGCAGCAACT
>NW_009933600.1:0-654 GCF_000696875.1 Nestor notabilis | reverse complement strand
CTCTGCCGCCAGGTCGCAAGCAGAAGAAAACCTAATGTGGCAGGAATGAGCCTCAGCTCCTGCTCCCTGGAGCCGCTGTAAATAAAGAGGATGGAAAGACGTGGCCTTGGCATCCACCGGATGCATCCCAGGGCAAGATTTGTGCACAGGGCTGGGATGGGGATGGGCTGAGGGAGGGCACCCCCTTCTCTTGCAGGGCTCAAGGCCCTTGTTAGCCTCTGGCTGTTAATCCACAGGGGCTGAGCCTGGGTCCCCTCGGGTCGGGGCACTTACACCTGGGGGACTGACCTCAGGAGGGGTGCAGGTATCAGGGCTACTCCCTGGGTGGGCAAGAGGTGCCCCCATGGCACAGAGCCAAGCACCCACGGCCTGGTGAGGTGCTGGGGGGGGGGACACACGACACACACAGGGTCTATTTATAGGTTCCACCACCTATTTATAGACAAGAGCTGAGCAAGCGGGTAAATCCCAGTGCCCAGAGCTAACATCACCCAGGGCAGTGCTGCCAGGGAAACCCCCAGGGACAGGGCCCGGAGAGACCCTTGGGTGGGTGCTGGGTGCTGTGGACGCCAGCTCAGGGCACAGCCCCGTGAAGGACAGTCCCATAGGTGCACCCTGATGTGTGAGCACCAGCAGACACCCAAAACGTGGCAG
>NW_009933599.1:451-2745 GCF_000696875.1 Nestor notabilis | reverse complement strand
AAGTGCCGTGGCTTGGGAAGTGTTTTCCTTTTCATTCCTGGCCGGAGCGTTTACTGCCACGGCACTAGCAGTCATAAATTTTGTTACAAACCGCAATGACAGGTGCATTGATATGCACCCTGAGAGCTCCAGCTGCTTTAATAACCGCTCCGCTGGCCGCGCTCACCGCCTCTTATTTATTCGGTATCATATTAGATATTGATCCTCAGCAGAATTAAGTGTAGTGGAAGTTTTAGTAGAGAACTGCTTAATATGGAGGTGTCGGGAGGAAAGCGCCGGGTGGACGCGTGGGCTCCTGGCTGCTCCCCAGGTATTGCCGTGAGAAGGTCGGTAACCTCCAAAGGCGTTGGAGCCAGCGGCGGGACGGACAAAAACTCCCATTATCGTGTGCAACGCCAACAGTTCAGACGAGGTTAACCTTTCTGGAGAGGAGGAAGGGAAATCTGAAACACAGACATGGATACGTTGTGGTTTCTTACCCTCGGAGCCTCCGAGCCACCTCCCACCACTCGGCCTCACCATTTGGATGTCACCTCTTCTTTTTCTTTTTTTTTTTTTTAATTTTTTTTTCCCCCTGGAGGCTGTTTCTGGCCAAACCACCAAGTGTTGAGCCTCTGCTTTGGTGTTACCTATAAAAACATCACCCGGGGCCTTGCACTCGTGGAAAATCAAACCCTGGAAAGGTCTCTCTCCCCTCTTTCTCTCCCTCACTCTCTTTTTAAGATCTAAAGATGAGCCACCAAACAGTTGAGCATTGTCCATGTGATTTATGGCCCATAGCCTCCTTTTTAGGTTCAAGCAGAGTTCACAAGCAGTTGGTATTTCAGAAAAGAAATAAGGCTTTTAACAGCTTAACAGCAATATTCTTTCTTAAGATTCTGCGTATTCTTTTGGGAACTATATTTCACAAGGCACATAAAAGCCTACGCTTAAGGCGGTGTTGTGCTAACAAAAGTCCTCAGTCCAGACCGCTCCCGAAAATGCAGATGATAGAAGTGGAAAACGAACGACAGAGTTATTTTGCACAAAAAATACTTTCAGGACTCGTCAAGATTGTCACAGCGTATTAAAAAGCATCTGAATCGCCACCGCCCATTTCCATAGACAATTTCTTTAACTAAAATTTTCCAGGAGAGGAAAGTAGTTCTTTTCCCATTTCCATCAGCTTCGCAGATCATCCCAAGCTTTTGTTCAGGGAAGAAAAGGACCGTGGCGGTTTGTGACAGGGGATAAACCGCCGAGAGTGGCCGCGGATCGCAGCTCGCTGAGATCATTCTGAATTACACAGACGTGTATAATCCTGGTGAATTTTAGGGAATAGATGAGAGGTACTTGGCGGTACCGATGGCTGCGGGACGAAGAGCAGTACCCTGGTAGTATTGCTCACGTGTAGGCCGTAGAATGGTAATTATCGGACGCTGCTCACAAACGTCTAGCTACTCTTCTCTGGTATGTTAATAGGCTTAAACCCTGAAGAAATACAACGAACTCTTAAGATACGTTGAGTTACAGACTTACATTGCCAGATGAAGCACGTGCTAATTTACAGAATTACTAAAAATGTCGGAGAAACCCCCTATCTGACAAGAAAAAATAAGGGCAGGGAATATTAAAAAGCCGCGACAAAATCGCAGAACAGTTTCTATCTTGCAAAAAGCGCAGAGAAGTTGCAAAGGGAAAGGAAACAGCACCCTGTCCCAAAACATCTGCCCCGAGGAGACAGTGCGTTTTCGGCCTAAACAGCCTGATCGCGGGGCCGGGAGGAGGGGAGGGGAGCGCCAGGAGTTTGTAGGCTGGAAAGAGAAACCCCTAAAAATTGTCTCAAATCTCTCAGGTTCTTTCTACTGGGGACAAACAGAAGGGATGAGAAACGTTTGGTGAGGGAATTTAATTCATTACAGAATTAAAATAGGGGAGCTGACCTGAGATTTCCTTTATAGTGCAAAGTGAAGGGAGTGAATGGCGCCGGTTACACTTTAACTCCGGAGGAATCCGGGGGAAGAAGGAGGGCGGGTTTACAAAGAGGACAGGATTTTTCTGCCTCTGCCCGGCTGCAGCCAGGGCTCAATCCAGCATGTCAGCCCTGCGCGGCCCCTGCGCACGCGTGCCTGCCGGGCGAGGGGCGCGGGGGCATCTGGGTCGAAATGGGCCGGGGGGGCCCTGGGAACACCACCCAGCGCAGCCTGGCGTTGCTTAGTAGGAGCCCTTCCCTGCAACTGCGGGGACCGATCCGGCTGAACTCTTGCGGGAGCAGTCCACAGGCAGAACAAAGCAAGAAAAAGTCCTCCAAAACG
>NW_009933599.1:0-237 GCF_000696875.1 Nestor notabilis | reverse complement strand
CCCGCGTTCCTCCTCTGGTGTCTCCTGCTCTTTCCTTGATGTGCCCTGCTCCTTCTTTGGTGTCCCTTGGTCCCTCTTTGGTGTCTCCTGCTCCTTGCTTGATGTCCCCTGCTCCTAATCTGGTGTCCCTTGTTCCTTCCTTGATGTCACCCACTCCTTCCCCTCTGCCCCTTCTCCCACCCCGCCATCTCCTAGGCCCACCGGCCCTGCGGAGGCTGGGGGTGCCGGGGTGCGGGG
>NW_009933598.1:2347-3604 GCF_000696875.1 Nestor notabilis | reverse complement strand
TAAGATGTTTCCCCCTGAGAAAGCTTGGAAATCCCACCAGGATCTGGTTCAAGGACACAAAATGTCCCTGTTGGGGGGGCTGCGGGTACAGACCTGTTGTCCTCAGTGCTTCAGGTGTCACCCAACTGTGAGGCTGCAGGGACTGGGTCAGTACCAGCATCTTCAGGCCCATAATGACCGTTCTCATTCATGTTTCAGACAATTTGGTCCTCATCTACATCGTGGTGGGGGTGGTGTGCACTGTGCTGGCGCTGCTCGTGGCTGCAATTCTTTACCTCATCCGGGCAAAGCAGAGCAAGGGTAAGGAAAATAAGTGCACGGCAGGGGAGAAGCTGCTCCTGACCCCCTTTTCCCTCATCTTGAGCGTTTGGGGATGCTGAATTCCCAGCTCTGCTCCTGCCCAAGGGGGAGGGCAAAGCAGAGCTGACCGGGTTGGTTGCAGGCTGCAGGGAAGGCTCTGCCTGGTCGCTGCTGTTTGCCAGCGCCTGCCAGAGTCAAACCTGTTTGTTGTCCTTTGTACTTAAAATACCTGACCCCCCCCTGCAGCTCCTGCAGTAAATGGAGTGAAACTCCAGGAAACTGCAGGCGCTTGCCTCTGGGAAAAGATGTGTATCTGCTTCTGCAGCAGTCTCTGCATGTGGGCTGGCATTCCATGGGGAAGGGGGGGGAGTCACCTTGTTTCCTGGTCTGTTTCTTTCCTAAACCGTTTCTCTTCCGGCAGGTAAAAGCTCACCATCAGCTAGGTAAGTGCAAACCTCTAGTCACTGATTAACCTATGGGCACTTTGAGCTGGACAACCCAGCCTGCAAATGGGCTCCCTTGGGATGGGGATGGAGCTAGATCCCCAAAAGCTTGTTGTGAAAGGGAAGGCAGGAGCAGAGGCACTGCCCGCCTCCCTGGTGGTGGTTCTGCCCCTGCAGTGATCTTGTACCCAAACACTTGGCTCTTGGTGGGGCTGGACCAGCGGGTGGGAGGTGGGATTCCAGCCTGCAGGGATGTAGCTGGACCAGCATGTGAACAAACACTCATTGGTGAGGACTCATCCTGCTGGGTGCTGCTGCAAGGAGCTTGTTCTGCATCCAAACCCCCCAGCTGCTCCATCGCAAGGAAAGAGGCAATGGGGCACTTGCTTGATGTGACTTTTGTTCTCTCTTTCAGATTACATGAGCCGGAGAAGAGCAGCGAGGCCAATACCCAGGTGATGCACTGAACCCCGGGAGGGAGCGCGGTGGGGAGGCACTGGAGGCAGGAGGAGGG
>NW_009933598.1:0-2279 GCF_000696875.1 Nestor notabilis | reverse complement strand
GGCTGGAGAGGGAAGAAGCGCTGCCCTAGCGATGGGGTAGCCACTTCCTAGCATCTTTCTTGTCTTCGCCCTCTCCTCCTCCTCCTCCTCCTCCTCCTGGAAGTCTGGGTTTGTGGTGCCTGAGAGCCAGCTGTGCGATAGCCAGCGGGGCTATTTGTGGACTTGTTTTGCATTTGGTGACGCAGTTACAAGCAAAGTCGTGATCAGCAGCAATCTGTCCATCCCACCCAGCCTCTGCCAGCGCTGGCGTGGGCATCGCTGGGCAGCCTGGACCCTGCTCATCCCTGCACTTGGAGCACAGGGTGATGGGGTGGCTCTTGAGTCATGGTGGTGGCTCTGAAGCCTGTCAGTGGTGGTTGGTGATTTGAAGATGTAACATGGGGTAAAGCATTGCTGTGGGGTTGTCCCAGCCAGCTGCTGGCGTCGTGGTTTGTGTTGGAAGGGCCCTTAAAGCTCCTCCAGCTCCAACCCCTGCCCTGGGCAGGGACACCTTCCACTAGAGCAGGTTGCTCCAAGCCCCTGTGTCCCACCTGCCCTTGAGCACTGCCAGGGATGGGGCAGCCACAGCTTCTCCGGGCACCCTGTGCCAGCGCCTCAGCACCCTCACAGGGAAGAGCTTCTGCCCAAGAGCTCATCTCACTCTCCCCTCTGGCAGGTTAAAGCCATTCCCCTTGTCCTGTCCCTACAGGCCCTTTTACAGGGTACCCCCTGTACAAGCAAAGACTGAGCTGTCCCAGGTTAAGCAGCAGTGGGACTGACTTCAGTGCAGGGTTTGGGTTGGTGCATTGGTGGTCAGGGGGAGGCTCCTCACTCATCCTTCCAAAGGAAGAACTCTTGGTGTCCCCCATAGGAATCCGACCCCAACAACCTGACCTATGCGGACCTGAACTTCGACAAAGACAAGAAGGCCATCCGTCGGGTGGTGGAGATGAGCCAGCAGTCAGAGTACGCCTGCATCCAGAGCAGCCGGGCGCCCAACGGCGACGACAACCTCACCTATGCTGACCTGGACATGGTGCACCTCAGCAAGGCACCCCCGCGGCCAGCCCCGCGCCCCGAGGAGGCCGGCTCCGAATACGCCAGTGTCCAGATCCCAAGGAAGTGAGCAGGGCTGCAGCAGGACCCCTGCGTCACAGGGAGCCACCCTGCTCCTTCCCGGCAGGATTTTCTTGGAAGCACCGAGAGCGATGTGAAGATGCGCTGCGGTACTCGTGTTTTGGGATGGAAATGGAGCCCACAACGCTGTGGGGGTTGGCTCCCATCTGCAGAGACCTGATTTTGGGGGGCAGCTTTGGTCCCGGGGCTGCCGGCTCCATCCCTTGGGGATACCCCCATAGCCATGGGGACCACTCAGCCTCGGAGTGCTGGGATTGCCTGTGAGCGGGTTAATCCAGCGGAGCAGTGACAGTGCCTCCACGCCAGCTCCCATGGGAATGCCACTGCCGCCCTGACCCCGCAGGGATGGGCTGGAGCCCCTGTGCTGCCTTCTGGGACTCTGCTGCCTGGAAACCAAACTGGCTTTAAAGGAAGGACCGGAGCGTCCGCATCTCTCTTCCCAAGTGTCCCTTCTGCGGGACCTCGGTCTCGCCCCAAGGCCAATGATGCTGGGAAGGCCGGCGAGCTGAGCCCCCCACTGCAGGCTTCTGCCCATCCTGCTGCCCAGGGAGGCTCCAGGTACGGCCCCCTGGCACCGAGCATCCTCTTCCTCCTCCTCTTCATCTCCCTCTGCACAGCCTTGCCCTGCCCCGGCACCCCCCAGCGCTGCCCCAACGCGTGCGGCTCATCCCCAGCCGGGCTGCAGGTGCCCCCCCAGCCTGGCTCCCCCCGGGAGCTCCCCGCAGGTACCGTGTAACATGTTTTGACTGTTTGACATGTAACTGTTAATTTTTAGAGCTAAACCCCAATGTTTCGTGTTGTACGTGGGTGTTTGCTGTGTACTTAACACTAGAATTAAGATGTGCAAAACGGAGACCGAGGCCTCAGTAAAGACCCCTTAAATCCCACAGAGTTTTAAAGAGACTTACACAACCCCTCCCCAGCTCTGAACGGGGGCCAGGCAGGCTCCCCCCAGCCCATCCGTGGGGACCAGTGTCTTCCATGTGCCCCTTCCCTAGGCCAGTACACACAGCCACCAACCCTGCGTTGGCTCCCACAGCACCCGGGTGGCCTTGCAGCATGGGGCTGGCCCCCTACGGTTGCTGGTGGGGTGGCTGGAGGGGCTGGTGATGCTTTGAGAACGGTGTGACTGCTTGTACAGACTTTTTTGGTTTCTTCTTTTT
>NW_009933597.1:0-250 GCF_000696875.1 Nestor notabilis | reverse complement strand
CCAACCCCTGGGTAGTTCCATTCCTCCGATTCCCCTCCCCATCCCTCTGGGAGCAGGAGGAGGAAGGAAGATGGGGGTGGGGGGGGAGTGAGCGAGCGGCTGTGTGGTTCCAAGTTGCTGGCTGGGCTTGATTTTGGAGGAAGCCCCTTGCCTTTAATTTTCCTCTTCATTCTTCTTTTGTTGGATTTTTTATTTTTCTTTTTTTTTTTTTTCCTTGGGCTAGCTCCCAGCTTCCTGGATTAACACCCTC
>NW_009933596.1:13736-19371 GCF_000696875.1 Nestor notabilis | reverse complement strand
TATATATATATATATGTATAAAAAAAACCTCAACTTTTCTGAAGGGCAAGATACACATAACACTTGGGGTTTCAGTACAGAAGAAGTCCTTCCATTGGAGAACCTGCTGGGTAGAAAGTTCACAGAAACTAGTAAAGAAATTTTGCATGGATTAAAAAGCAACTGGGCATTGTCATTAGTCAGTTCTACAAATGTTTCTGATGCAAATGATACAATATAATCTGACTTTCAAATTGCAATCAACATTCAATTTGCAAGCTCACAATTCAGAATAGCTTAGCTCTTGCTACTTCAGTATTTTCTATCATATGGGGAAGGCTTTTTATTTGTTTAAAGTTAAGATTAAAGATAACTCTGGTATCCAAGTTCATCAGTTGGAGCCTGCAGACCACATCATTCCTCTGTGTATCAGAATAGGGCTTCACTATACCTGTGTACTGTAGTTATTTATGGAAGAATTATGCATTTTAATATCAAGATTGTAATTGTACAGTTAAAGCAGACTACCCCAACTGTTCTTGAAGTTTCTATTAAGATGTATTCTTTCTTCCTAAAGCAAGATACACTTTTTGTACATGAGCACTGCTTTGTCCCTTGCATGATGACTTAAACACCAGACTCTGAGAGAAGTGAGTTGCAGCATGCCACCTGAGCTAGAGAGTAATTGGCTATATGTCTGTTCTTAGCAAATACCTAAATCCAAAGTAAACCAAACATGCATGAGAATCAGTAGCTGAAAGTCAAGAGCTATCAAAGCACTACCCAACATGTGACCTCTGATAAGCTCAACACTTGTGTAATGGACAAAGGAATTGCAGGTCAATGATATGGCTAAAACTAGGACTGCACTTTGACATTAGCTTCTACATCAAAAAGAAATAAAAAAAACCCAAAAAACCCAACAACTCTATTTTGCCTTAAATCATCTTTATAGCTTCATGTTTTAACAGATACTGTTCTTGCATTATAACTAATTCCCTGGTGCTTTCCTGTTATCAGATTACCTCTCACAGAATTATGTCTTGGTACTGTGAACAAATTGTAGTATCAATGCCATTGCTACCAGTATCACTATATCCATAAAGCCAATTGTTGGTTCTTAAAGTTTGAGCTCTCCAAGATATATTCTAGTTTCCAACTTACCAAGGTTGGATTTTCTCCAGAATAAAACATGCTTTCTGTATATAAAAATAATAGCTAGGCAGCTAATGTCCCTTTCCTCACATATGCTCTGATTTATAAAGGTACTGAGAGACATCTAGTTCCTGAACTCAATGGTACTTCTCTAATACTTAAAATCAGGTACAGGTATAGTATCTTATTGATCAAGACTACATGATGCTGCAGAAAGCACCCTAAAGAACAAGACTGTAAAATTACTTACAGGTATAACTGTAAGTATCCAGGTATAACTGGATCCTATGACAGGCTTCCTCTATATAATCAGAAAGACTAAAATAATTAAAGCTCCAAACAAAACACACCAGTGGTTTATATTAATATACAATTTTACAGCATTGATCTTCTGCCATCAACAGATGGAGAGATTAAAATGGATTTGTTACACCTCAGGTTTGAAAGAAGCACAGTATGAGATACTAAAGGATTTTCCAGGGAACACTGTAACAAAAGAGTCTCAATGGGAATTCTGCAGATAAACACACAGGGAAAAACTGAACATAAAGCATGGTACACATACTGTTTCTTCTTGTTGAAATTCAAACCGCCTACATAGAACAAACCCAGATTTTCAAACAAAATCAACCTCACCTGGAGATACACAGCTGTCATCCACACTTGCATTTTAACAGCCTGCAAATGCTTGAACAATTACTACATTCACATTACAGTTTGTCCTTCTGCCAAATTTGCACTTTTTTCGTTTATGAGCCTTCTGCAAGAATAACTGATTTCTTGCCAAATTGCTGACTTCTATTCAAAAGTTCACAAAAATCAGGCACCCTAACAAAGATTAAAAGCTCTCAAAAACCTAGGGGATTTATTTGCCTCAGATAAGAACAAACAGTACAATCCTGAGATTCTCTCTTTCTACCTCACCAATAAAACTTCAGTGGAAACTCAGTTTTTCTGCATAATATTAGAATGATACAGAAAGTCAATGAAAAAAATACATCCAGCAATAACTTCTATAAGGGATATATACCACTGAAAAAAAAAATATTTTGCTTGTTATGAAGTTTCATTTAATATCCATCTTTACAATGTCTATTCTGAGGTAATGGAAATATAAACCAGAACTGCCTACAGACTACAACAGCCTGGAAATGACCATGATGTTGTACTTCCCAAGAAGCTGAAAACTTCAGGTAAATTGCTGCAGGTTACCTTTTATATATCCTTCTGTTTGAAAAATCAATGTCACCTTTAGTGAGTTTTGTATATTTCCTATAGAGAAGCAAAACCAGGGTTGATGAAAGAATGTGATCATATAAAACTCTCCTACAACACAAACTAAACAAAATTCAGGTCAGAGACTTGGCTGAGGAAAACCAGGATTTTGCTCTAATCCAAACAAGCAGCTGTTGATTGCTATTGTAATTACTAAATACAAGGTTTTTATATGATACTATAGGTATGGATGTCAAAACCATGATAGACTGGGAACACATAGTTTTCAAATTGCAGCAATATATCTTTGGTTGCCAGGAATAACAATTACCTTTTTTTCCTCTCTTGCAGATCAATGATGTAAGGACCAGGTTTAGCCTCCTTATTCACATTCAGCTATGTGTTAACTCAAAGCAAATCCCATAGCAGTAAACAGATGCAAGTAATAAGGGTATCAGAATCCATCTGACTGAGATAAATTCAAGTTATTATGTTGGTTAACAGGATTGTTTTAGTCCTATAAATAAGTAATTCCCCAAAAATACAAAATATGAAGAAAAAAGTAGCCAAAGATAACAATGTCATTTTTGTTCGTTAATCAGGACCACTTTAACATGTTAAAAATAACCAGAGAGAGGGGGAAAGCGGAGAAGCCGATTTTAAGCACTTACTGTCAGCAAGCCTGTAGTAAGCATCTTGTTGCAATAAGGAAAAAAAAAAAAATTGTAATTTTTTGGTACAGCACTCTCCAGACATTTGATTTTATGGATTACAGTATTAAGTCCTGTTACTAAAGAGCTATCTTCCAGCCTGCTAGTTTCCTCTCACACTACAAATGTGCAATATGCGCATTGCACAGAGGTGTATCTCCTCTTGTGAGAACTCCCCATGAAATATCTTGAAGTCCTCTTATGCATTTCACTGTACCTTTTACACCAAAACATGTCCAAATAGCTTTAATACAGCTCTAACAACTCTGCTGGGGTTCCTGGTTCCTTGTTAAAACTGGAACAGAATCATGTTTCTCCCTCAGGCACTGCCTTAAAAAACTTTAGGCCATAAGTTCTTGAATTATTTATCAGAAGTTATTATGCAAACAAGGATTAAATAATTCTCTTTGAGCTGCTTGTGGCAAGCACAGCAGCTAGAGGCATATTGCCTCTGTGATAGCTACATTTTATCCAGACTTCCCGGAAAACAAATTGCATTTTGCTGGAGAGATGCAAGACCTGATTTTCCTCTTTACTCACACTGGTGTAAATGAAAGAAACCTCCTCAGAATTTGATGGAATTACATCAGCATAATACTGGGTAAGTGAATCAAGGCCACAATTTGTTTCCAAATGCATTTGATTAATGAATATCGGACAAAAATAGTACAAGTTTAGACTTTATTCTGCCCTTTTGCTCAATTCATCTGCCCTTGCTTTAAAAAATAGCTAAACTGTTAATGAATAAAGGAAATAAACAATTAGCACAGAATAATTTCAACTTTTTAAAAAATGGTGTTAACACCCATATGCAGTAGATTAAGTTCTCTCTGTTTTCCAAAATAGGCATCACTTTCTAAATACACTTAAAAAAATATTTATAATCATATATACTTCAGCAACTGCTGCTTCTGTATGATCTCAGTTCAAGGAAGTTACCAGCCTGCTCAAAACATGGATTTGCACAGATACTCAATAAACGTAATTTATAAAGAACAAAAATTATGAGCTGTATCTGAGTGTGTTATGTGGCAGAAAATATCTGGACAAAGAGATAAAGCTACTATTGCTGCTGTCTAGGATAAGTACTGCCTTGTCTATATGTACTACCTTATTTTTGCTATTTTTTTCTGTATGCAAACTGAAGAGTATGTGAAATAACCATTCCCTTTAATAAATTCAAAAAGGCGACAGATCGCTTTGTTCATTTCTCAAAACTGACTTATTTACACATGCACACAAGTATACACAAATGTGCACAAGAGGTTTTCAGTTTCTTAGCACAGCAAGGCAAAAATTCCATCTGCTATTATTAAAAGGAAATAATACTGAAAAAATAACCACAAATTTCCATGAAAAAGCTATGTGTCCACACCACTAGTCTCTGCAGGCTGTACCTTTCTAAATATTTAGGCAAGTTGCAATATATGACATACTTTGATTTCGAGTCAGATCCAAGACAGACTTGGCTAAACTTTTATCACAGAACACCAGAAACTAGACAAAGAAAAAACACTGACTACTATGGAGGCTGTTAATCTGGTTCTTCTGTGCAACACTGTTCCATCTCAACAAATAAGTCTGGTCTTTCCCAGGTAAAGGCCTTAAGTATTAAATCAGGTTCTCCTTCCTTACCTTCTACTGGGCTCACGCAAGATACTTCTTATCTGTGTATAGCTCTTAAGCCTCTCACTCCAGTCACAATAGCTCAGTAGACCACACAAACCACTACAGCGTTAGATAGCAGCTGAGAGATGAGAACAAACTGGGGTACTTTCAGAAACATATATGGCACAGCCCCCAAATGAAACCCCTCAAACTGTGGAGGCTGATGACCCACAATCCTGAACCTCCAAGGCAGCCTCTCTGGCCACCACTAACCCCTTTAAAGACGCTTCTCAGCAGATCAACCTTCAGATGTTGCACAGGTGGAGTCCTCCTGGCAGTCCTGAATCAAGCAGCTGTGTCTCCAAGGCAGGTGGAAGTTCAGATTCACCTTGACTTAAGATATTGCAGTGGCTAATTCTGTAACTCTCTCATTGGTGAATGTAGCCCCAAGCAAATGCAGTGACTGATAGCTAAGCCAATGGAACTTCTTAATTAATGTCAATGGGTACAGAATGGAGTCCTTAAAGAAGTTAATTAAAATTGAGGGGTTTGGTGCAATATAAAGATGAGTAATATGCTGCATGTATTAATGCAGAATTAAAAAGAAACCCCAAAACAGTAACTCCGACATGGTTCAGGAGTATTACAAAACTCCAGAGTGGAAAGAATGAAAATCTGTAATGCTTTTTACTGCATCTTAACAATAAATATTTGAAGGAAAATAATTGCACTAAAAATAAAAAAAAAAAATTAGGCTTACAGGGTTTCCACCTTTTGGGTAGAAACAGAGGAGAAATAATCAAAGGCCTTCTACGGTTCAGGCAAAAAAAAAAAAAAAGAAAGCTGATTTCAGGTTTAACATCTGTCGATAGTAAGGCAGCAAACTGAATTCAGAAAAGACACAAACCAGAGTACACAAACGGCTCCACTGCCAGGTACAACATGTGCCACCAGCACTTGCATCTCTG
>NW_009933596.1:0-13705 GCF_000696875.1 Nestor notabilis | reverse complement strand
GACTTTTTTTGGGGTTCCCTCCCTCCCCTGCCACATCTGCTTTCTGCTGGAACTTTAAAAGAAATATTACAGCAACATTTCTTTTTGATTTTGTCCTTGAAAATTAATACTCTTTGAGAGACTGGTCTGGTCTTGCCAGATATTAAGTGCTCTCTTTTTCTGTGCACTAAGTGCCTCTCAGAACCAAGATAGGAATCAAAATAAATCACACAATCAGATGCTATTCAAGTAGATCATTTTCGTTTCCCATATTTAAGTTGTTGATAGACAGATGCAAAAGACTGCGTCTCCTCACACCTCATTAATTTTTATATTTGGCAGTTTAGATTTAAAAAGTCCCCAGAAGATTAACACTGTTGTTACACTTCCTGATTTAGAAAGGAAGAAAAGTGTCATGTGTTTTGGAGTTTTTCAGTCCTGGGTGATATTGACGAAAAAAAAAAGACTAAAAAAAAAAAAAGCTGAAAGCTGTAGTATATTATTTACAGTTTGTGGCTCTGATCAGTGTAGCTGAACACACTTACTTGCCAAGCCAAGGAACACATGACAGCAGCACGAACGATCTGAATGAAGAGATCTGGAGACAGAAGAAGAGCTGATTCCAGGCCAGAGAAGCCTCCTCTAGGTGTTACTGCCCACAACCTGTTGTTCCTTAGTACTGGGGGAGATAAATGCTTCCAGCTGTGTGATTAAGGGTGGCTAAAGTATTAGGAGGGCTCTTTTGCATGTACACAGGTGTTTGTGAGGTCTGAGGAGGTTTGAGCCCTTGTTAGAGGACACATTGCACGGGAGATCAATGGGGATTTTGTTTAGTTCTAGTCACTTCTATGGTGGCTGATAATTGATTTAGACTGCTAGATTTAAAGCTAGGAGGAGCATAGGAGAGAGTACTGGTGGCTGTAATGGACCAAACAATTAGTCCTTGTAGACTAATATCTTTCATGCCATGTTAAGATACCTTTCATAAGAGTCATAGAATTTGCTCTTAATTTGGTTTTCTGTTGCCATAAGTGAAGCCTTTTTAATTTTTCTTTGTATCTGAAGCTTTTTTTTAAGTAAACAACTGTGCATTAATCTAGAGATAGTATGAGATAACCTTGCTATTGCAGTTGCAAGCTTTCCGAGACTACTGTTTCCAGTGTAAAAGAAATGAACCTAATTATTCTACTCGTATTGTTACTTGCATGTTATCTAATACTCATTTTATTTGATTCTGCAGTGTACCGAATAATTTATACACCCACTAACTTGCTAGACCTTTGGAGCATTTCATATAGTCTACCCTTAAGACCTGAAGTGCACCTGGGAATTGTGCACCTCCTTTCACAGAGGGAGCGGTAAAATCTGTCAGACCAGCTACTCTCTTGCAGAGACACAATTCTGTGACAAAAACCAAGGTCTTATCAGCTAAGTTATGCAAGCTCTGAGGAAGACAGGAGGTTCTCTGAATCCAGTGGTTTAATCCTCTCTAAAGTATATGATCCATCACTTTTAAGTCCAAATCCAGCATGCACTGGTGGGAGCAGTTTGCAAAGATAGGGAAGCTTCCCTATACATGCCTTGCCCGTCAAATATAAATGGTTATATGGTCATTCGAATTGGTGAGCTGAAGGCATGCAAATGAAGTAAGCAAAATAATTCTACATTGAGTGAAAAGAATTGTATTTTTCCCTCATGTGGAGTTAAACTTGCCACTACTGCTGCTGCATCTGGGAGCAAACACATTCTCTTTTCATACCAGAACATTTTAAAAAGACATCTTAATACTTATGAGAATTGTTTAGGAATCCTAAGGCTTGTAGTACTTCCTCGTGTGAGTCTCAGCCCCTTTTAGGAAGTATACATTTTAGACAAAAATTGTCATATCAGGTGACCTGTATACTGCTAAGTTTCTTAGTACCCACCATAAGACACCAAAGATGAAATTCTAAAAGTTAGTATTTAAATAGCTACATAGCTTTTAGGACACATATTCCAAATATGTACTGCAGTTATCACAAACAGAAAAGGTGCAGGGTTTTTTTTAGAGTTGAAACTGCAAGTGGTTCCACATTTTGTTTAATACAGTGTATGTTAACCAGAAGTAAAAGCTGCTGGTTTACATGAGTCTACATGGACTCTTATGACTTCTGTAGTCAGTCTGTGTTTCTGTTATGAAGCCATTTGCCAAACCTTACAAAATACTCAGGTCTGGATGGTGTTTGATGTTGTTCAGTAATTCTACTTTTATTCAACTCTCATCTTTAAAATTACATTTACATAAAATCCATGTTCACTTTTACACAAACTGGCTGCAATAGTTTTAATACAAATCAAATTATTTGCCAGAACAGTTGTATTCACATTCTTTAGAAAACTTCCTCTGATGTTAAAGAAGTTGTTTGAATCCTGGTTCCTCAATTAAGATTCAGGAATGCATATGACTGCATCTGATCTGAGCCACCCTGTTGATAACCTTTTCACCTCAGCTTCACACCCCATCCCAGTTGATCCCAGTCTCTATTTCCTAACCCTGCAATATCATCACTCCTTGAAGTCCCCCCTTTCCCATCCTGCTTACAATTCCTCACTTATCTTCTCTCTTGGTAGAAAAATTTTGAAAGCATCAAACCCCATCAGTTTGATTGGAACAAACATGATACTAAATATTTTTCATCTTTCGTGTTTTGTCTTTCAAGACAAAACACAGCCTTTTTGACAAGACCTCTATGGGTACCCACAGAGGAAACATCTGTGTGACATACAATTATACATTACTTGCAAGTTGCATAGAGGCTGAAAGCTGATATTATTCTGGTTGAGCTGCACCTGTCAACACTGAGTTAATTCTCAGTACTGTGTCCATACAACAGAGGTCCCATAAGCTAATAAGCATATGAAGTCTTTATGGCAATTAATGTCTTTAATTAAGATTTTTCTAAGGTGATGTCACTTCTCATAACCTGAAGTAATCACAACTTTATGATAAGGTTGTCCAACACCACCTGGCTTTCATTTAATGGACTGCCTAGCACGTAACTTTGCAGAAACGCAAAACCAAAATATTTTCCATGTTATAGATTAGCCATGAATGCACTTGAAAAGACAGCACTGATGAACATTTCAAATGAAATTTAGTGGACAAGAGTTACTCTAAGCAGGTTTCATAAAATACATCTTAGCTAATATGAGTGAAGCAGGTTAGTCAGAGAAAGAAAAAAGAAAGCTCAGACTAAAAACCACTGCTGGAATCTTGAGCACAGTGGACACTGCTGTCCATTGTTATGTACATACGCTGTGGGGACAAGAGATGTACATCCTACTAAGCTATTGAATGGGTACCCATAGAGGAAACATCTGTGGGACATACAACTATACATTACTTGCAAGTTGCATAGAGGCTGAAAGCTGATATTCTGGTTGAGCTGCACCTGTCAACACTGAGTTAATGTTTTCAGAAGGGACCTAGCCTTCCAGAGCAGATGCAGAACATCTTGGATGTGAAGGCCAGCGACACAACACAGAGCTTCTGCAGACAACAGATGTAAAGACCATTTTGAATCCTGTGAGAGCAAGACAAGGTGTGTTTTTTCACACCATTTACTTTTTGTGCCAGAACTCCACTGCTTTCAGCTCCACTCAGTGGATTATGTTCTTTAACTTCATATAATTGACAAACTGTCCTATAAATCTTCTAGCCAACATCTCAGTGCTTTATTGTCATCAATCTCACCCTCCTCAGATGTGCCTATTCCACAAATGCAAGCCAGTACAGTACAACAAAAGGGAAAGGGGGAAAGGGGGAAAGGGGAAAAAGAAGGGGGAACAGGGGCAGACAAGTATCAACCACTCATCTCTTTTTATCTTTGCCAGAAAAAAATCCCAAATCTCAGTATGACATGGCAGTATAATTTGTGGGCGAGACTGGCACGGTTGTAGACTTCTTTGAAGCACCTCTACCAGATGTCATGCTGATCTCTAGGTAAAATGGTAACTTTCTATCAAGGATGAAAACTGAATAACAAAGCAATGTGTAGCCCTGGAAAAATCAGCTTTGCTTGTGCCAAATAAGGGTTGAGGTGAACAGAACAAAGATTTCTGTGAGGTTGCAGGCATCCCTTTACAATAGCAGCTTCCCTTGGACCCTCCACAACTGCAAGCTCACTTCCCAAGCACTTCCCATGAGAGAACATAGAAGATGATGGTAATGTGAGGCTTCTCACTTCAGACAGGCAAAAATAGTTCCACCTAATCTGCTGAAACAGAGAGTTAATTCACCCAGAGATTACAGCTCAAATCATATTCTGCTTTACAGCAAGCATGTAAACCCCTTAGCTCACATTTCTGTGTGCAACGGGATATTCCAAGGAGACTACAGTTGTGGACTACTATGGACATATAATGGCATAATTGAGAATTATGCAAACAGTTCCCAAACATTACTGGCACTTTGAGCAATCTATTTAGTGAGAATAGGACTCCACACCTTCCTCTGTGTGACAGATTCTAGCCCTTGGCACCCTGGTAATGGAGATGGATATGCAAATCCACTAGTGGCTCTTATACTGCAACTGCCTTGAGGCTCTCAAGCTTCCAATTCATATACTTGGAATAAGAGCTCTTGATGAAAACATAGCATGTAGCTGGCTGAAATGTGAGGGATCACTCAATTTCAGAGGACTGTGCAGTCCTGTGTAATTTACATTAGATTCCGACATTGTACCACAGAACTTTTATGAACGTAAATCTGATTGTCTGGAATGACTCAATCCAATACATGCAAGAGTGACACACCACTCCGCTTGTATTGATTACAAGTATGAGTGGTGTGCGCACCACAAAACAAATCTATTACCACACTTGTAGAGTGAAATGCCTGAAGCTTATACAGGTTGGTAAATACAACTTCCCTGCCATAAAATATTTATTTCATATCCTGCCTTCTCCATCCATACTAGTGCTGAGATATACCTTTTACATTTACTAGTGTATTACAGTATGATAACACGTTTACTCTATTAAGCAATGTTGTCTGATTCCTTTCCTAAGCAAAGTAAACATAAATCAGGTAAACATCAGTGAGAGCAATAGAGGTATATGGAGCAAAATCCTCAAGGCAACAGAGGAGTATTTCTGGATAGCCTGAAGATATGCAAGTAGAAAACAAGTGCTAAAGTTAAAATTACTGTAAAAACAAATTACCTAATTGACAGCTAGCATGACTGTCTCAGGAAAAGTCTGTCTATATGTTATTTTGCTTCCTTTGGTCTGTCTTACTCCAAAGTCAGTGCAAGCATTTTGTATCTATATGCTGCCGTTGCAAACTGATACAGAAAGTCCAGTAGCCCTGGACATTATACACACCTAAAAATAGTAATTTCCCCCCACAATTACAGTTTTTCCTATAGAATACTTCCAGTGATAAATCCTATGTTGACAGAGAGTTTCTCTCCCTCCCCAAATACTATAAGTTAGAAAAGTACTGTTGGGGGAGGGGGGAGGAAGTGGGAAGTCGTATTCATAGCTCATTATGTTTAGTAGAAATCCTTTAGCTAGTGGTACTGTCATAGCACTTATCATGCACAGGTCTATGCCAAGACCCTAGTATGCTGTAGATGTTTTAGCCAGAAAGGCTCTAGGGCAGCATTTCTGCATGTCTATTATCATTTTGATATCATTTTTACATCAATATTTCCATTACAACTCCATCACATACATGCTTTACAATTGAAATATCATTTTACGTATAGACGTTCATGAAAGGTCAGCCTTCAGATTTCTTTAAAATACCAAGTTTTTCAAAAAGCAACACTCTCCTTTTCTTCAAGTCAACACAGCTAATTTTGGGATAGGAAAGGGCAAAACACTTGAATGCTAATTGTTTCTCTCAGGTACCATAACAGCCTGATTTTTTAACACTTCTGAAATACAGATGTGAAAAACATTATCTAGTGCCACAGAGCACATACAGAATCCAAACAAAGAGATAAAACATTATAAAGTCTCTTTAAACATTTGAATTTTTTGCCATGCAGAACAACAGCAAATCCCCAATTACAATGGTCTTGACAGAAGTTAAGAAAGTCGAAGACTAGCTCTAAAGTCAATCACCAATCAAGAAAAAAAAATTCTACAAATACATAACCAGCAGTGGCAGAATCATGAACTACTATAACCCTTCCCAAACCACAGCCTGGCATCAGAGCATCTGTAAGTTAACTCATCAGGCAGGGCAAGGATGAGGACTTCCACTTGTGCTGACCACAGCTGGTTTAGGCCACTTCAGAACAGCTGCAGACTGTAAAATGACTTAAGCATAAGCATTTTTATCAGCATTTCATATTGGTAAACTGTGCTGTCTGCATGCAGTTCATTGTAGGGTTTTTCCCATTTTCAGAAGTTATAGTTACCTCATAAATTGTGTGACCTTTCCAAATTCACCCACCACTGTAAGGTATTTTATTACAGTCCAAACTATAAAAAAATCCAGCAGAAAGGGTCTGCCATCCCATATTATAGTGTAAGGGCAAACAAGGCTACTAATTTGCAGCTAAAGACTAAACTATTACAGGTCCCAACTTTAGCTTAATAAAAAAAATAATATCTTTTAACTATTTAACACTACATAAACCACACCCACAAAAACCAGCAAAGGAGCCTTGTCTCACAAAATATTCCCACACCAGATTTACCTTTTCCTGGGAGATGCATCTAACAGGTAATTTTCAGGTAGTTTTTAAGCCCAGCAAGAGCCCTTCCAAGAGCAGCGCTAGAAGAACTCTTCTTAACTGATCCTGGTCCTCCCCTTTTACTTCTCCCTCTTAACCATGTATGTGCTACAGCTATGGTGTCCAGTCACCCCTTTTCCAGGATCCAGGATGCTCTTTGGTCTAGCACTGCAACTTGATTCTATGATGAACTATATAGAATACATTTCTTTCTGATGTCCTCATAACTATAGTTTGTATAATGCATTTTTAAACATTTAGCTTTGACCCATGGTGCTTCACTGTAAGCGTATGCACATTATATCAACAACTTCCACAGGGATGTTACAGTGCTTTGTTAATATTGAATTCAGTGATGTCTTTAGCTCTTTAGATGAACAGTGGTGAAAAAAAGTACTGTTCTACCATGTCACCAGCATTTGAGCTACTGAAATGAGCATTATACTGAGAAAATAAAAACGTTGACCCACACCAAGATGTTCTTTCAGTACCACCATTCCATTAGCATAAATTTCTTTCTGCCTTTCCTAATTGTGCTGCTCGTTTGCCCTGGAACTCCTTGGCTTTCTCTAATGAAGGAGGTAGTCAAGAAATCTCCCCCCAGATTGTCTACTGCAGTAGAAATGTATGTCGTTGCATATACTATGTATACTGAGCATGAGGTCAAAGGGGGAAAAATGACTTCTGAGACAGACTGACACATCTTGCCATATTGCACTCAGCCACAGATCAATTTGCTGATGTACTGGCCTGTAAATTATGCACTCTCATGATTGCCATGTTTTCTAATTTCTCCAGTACCACCCATTAGCAAACTACTATTTTATAGAGATCTTTAATGCTTTTTCTTGATCTATTGTTGCTATACATCTGTTATTCAGCTGCACAAAGTAATTAAGGGATGCTCTCATGGAAAGAAGAGCAGAGCTATCTCTCAGGAACATGTGTGTGCATATTAAAAATCACTACCAAAAAGTACTTAAAAAAAAGTTATTCCTGCTACCACATTATGTCAATTCTGCAGTTAATTGCAAATGCAGATTGTAAGAGGGGAACTACTGTGCACAGTAGATTTGTCTATACAGAAGAATAAGTAGGTCTTATTAGTTTTGAGGAGATAGAAAGAATTTTAATTTCAGAATAAAACTGCTCGATTTTTCAAACAAAGGTTTTACTTTCACAGCTTGTTTGCCACTGCTCTCTGCCATGAAATAAACCCCACTATATCTGAAGAGTTCTGTGATGCAGTCCAGGGCAATGAGGTATAAATAAAAATTGTTAATTGTTTGTTTGTTTCAAGTATGTTTTTTAAAAACAAGTAAGGCATGTCTATTAGACATGCTTGCACACAACCAGTGCTGGTGCATGCGCGTGTATGGTGTGTGTGTATGTTGTGCGTGCAACTCCATGGGGTCTCTCTGTAGACACTCTCTTCAATTACTAAAATCTTCATCTATAAGCTAACAATTCTCCAATTTAATCATCTGTAATAAAGTAACTATACTTCTGTTTACCTTTTTCTACACTCCTGCTTTGCTTTACATTTATTAAAAGATTCTCTGAAGCACAAACATGCTTCTGTGAAGTCTGTTATAAAACAAGCTAAAATTGCTGCTTTCATTGTGGCACTTAATTGGGATGTTGTACGTCAGGACCCATTACAGCTCTCCTGCTGGCACAGTTGGTGATGCTGTGTTATGCCATATGGAAGGCTCGAGCTTGGAAGCAATTTTAGGGATGTTTGATCTTTGTGCCAGTGAAGGCTGAAATAGAAATAAAGGCAAGTCCCAGCTCCCGCGACTTGAAAGCACAGGATGAATTACGCGTCCATTTCCCCTAGTGGCTGACAATATCCACGGGATTTTAAAAAATGTGTCTTTAAGGCACAGAGTTAATTGTGAAATGGGGAGTTGCAACCAGTTAATTAATATAACTTTTTCCTATGGGATTACCTTATTGTATTAGGCCCAGGAACTTTCCTGTATCAGAAAGTAACAGAAAACTGGAAGGAGCTTGCAGAAGTTAGTGAAGATTTAAACATAACACTTTCTAATTGTGCAATGCAAGAAGAAGGGAGTAGTTTTACAACTGCTATAGATTATGATGAAGTTAAAAAGCAAAAATACATATGATTTATGTATTTTTTATCATTAATGCTTCTAAAAATATTCAGTATAGTCTTATAAACAAGTAACATAATCCCTCTTGTTGTCTGAAAAGGGTTTGAAATTTATGGGGGGTTGCAACTGGAAAATCATAATATTTTTTACCACTAATTACAATGAATTCTGTTTCCAGACAACATACTGGGGTGAAAGGATCATGACTGGAAGCTCATTCTATCTTTCAAATTAAATTTCATTAATTGGAAAGTATTTGAGTATTCATAACTTGTTCATGTTGCTACTTTAATTTTCTGTAGAAAGCACCTTCAGTTTTTCCCCCTGAGTTACTTCTTAATTAATGAACTGCTTCAAAAATAAACTAGATTTGTTAGGTGTAATAGTCTGGACATCAGTATTGGGTTATGTCTGCCTCTCTAAGAATAATATCCATAGGTTGGATTGCATTTTTACTACATCTCTTTGATGAATCCCTCCATCTCTGTGTCTGGTCCCAGCAACAGATTTTTACACCTGAAGCTACATTACATTCATAAAGCACTATTGTGACCTTCTGGTTGATAGATTTTAGGCAAGAGCTCGCTAGGACTCAAGGCAGACCATGTAGTAATAATTTTACTTTCAACATTGTTGCACTATTTGTAAATCCCCTTCTGCAGTGAGCAACAACAAATACTGGAATGTGGACTTTTTTTTCCTCTTCATACATGAAGATTTACCAATTTTAAAAAGTTATTGCTATTAAAATAGTGAGTAGTAAGACTGCTTTTGATAAACCTGGCATACAACAGGGTGCAGAACCTTATTGCAAAATACACTTTCATATCAGTAAGGAGGCCAGGGGCTCGTGAAACATTCAGTTTGGGGCTGCATTAAAGTGCTCTACTATATTGAACCTATAAAGTTGTTTTCAAAATTAAAACCAGCTCTGATTTTTGCAGTGTATTCATATTTCCGTAAAACAGCTAGAAACAGCTCCTAGGGCAAATACTGCCTCTATTCAAGGAAAATCCTTGAGATTCATCTGTGGTAAAAGCAATTCAAACAATATGCATAGTGTCACAAGTGTATAGATTGGAAGGCACACAGTAAGAATGTATAGCAGAACAGGTATGCAGGAACAACAATGCTGAGGCTTTTTAGAGATCCCAGCAATGCATAAAGCCAGGCTGGAACTGAAACTTCAGTGCTGGGAAGATCATTGTGTTTACAATATAGAAACATAGAATGGCTGGGCTGGAAGGCACCTTAAAGATCACCTAGTTCCAACCTCCTAGTTCCAAGCTCCCCGCCACAGGCACGGACACCTTCCATTAGACCAGGCTGCTCAAAGCCCCATCCAACCTGGCCTTGAACACTGCCAGGGATGGGGCATTCACAGCTTCTCTGGGCAGCCTGTTCCAGTATCTCAACACCTTCATAATGAAGAACGTCTTCCTAATATCTTATCTAAATCTATCCACTCAGTTTAAAGCCATATGAGTAATTCATCTATATTTTACATATAAAAGCCATATGAGTAATTCATAGCATGAACAGTTTAAGGTGACATATTACAAGGTGCATAGTTTGCAGTGGAGAATGTCCCTATAATTTTTTTCTGCTCCACCTTTATATTTATGCTATTTTTTTGAAACTGAACTCTGAAATCAAACAGTTTTGATTGATGTTACTTTTAATTGGCAATTATGCAAACCACCCCACAGGAAAAAGTGAGCATCACTTTAGAGTCTTTGAAACTTCTCAGATGCAGTGTCAATGCACACATCATCAAAGGTCCACCAGGAAACAATAGTAGAAACCGAGGTTGTGGGAGGTATTAAAAAACATAAAAACCTGAAAACCTAAATGATGGCCCACGGCTTTAGCCCTGAGCACCAGTAAATGAAGGGAAAACACAATAAAAGAACATTAATTCTACAAGGAAAGTACCTTGGCTGGGGGCATCTTGGAAAAACTGAAGAGAAGGCTTTCCTCTGCTGAAAATTTACTCTAGGCTCCACTACATGATGCTAAGATACAGGAACAGCAAGCAGAAAAGGCAGTCTTCTTAATCAAAGGAATTTGTTTATTTAATGGACAATCTTTTGAAGCAATTAAGGGCTTCTGCAGTTCTCAAGTTGAAGGGTACCTCCTAGGATTTTTCTGACGCCATTAGCTCCTTCAGTCAGGGGAAAAAGAAAGCATAGTTGTGCAAATCTGTGCAAATTAACTGTCAGCTTCCTAGGTGAATCACTGGAGGGCGAGTAGGGGAAACAACTCTTCTTTTCTGGAGAGCCATTAAGCTGCTGCCATTTCTTTTAATAGATTTGCCCTCTGAATCTTGTATTTGTAGCCAAGAGCTCAAAAAGTAAAGTACAAGGGGAGAGAGAATGGAGGGGGACAAAAAAAAAAGCAGAGTTGACTGAAATAATGGAAAGCAAGAATGAAAGAAGTAAAAGAGGAAAAGAGAAAGAAAGAAAGGAGTCTAGACTGCTAATAACAAAAGCTGTTCCAGACATTCAGGAAATACAGATGTCACAAGAGAAAACTAGAGACTTTAAAAAGCTTATGTAACAGACTGTGTGCTGGTTTTTATATTTACATGCATCTGTGTGTGTGTATATGCGTGTGTGTAAATACATGTAAGAGTAGTGGCTTCAGTAATTTGTAAATCAAACTCACTAAGGGAGTGCATTCCCTGCAAGGAATGCACTGAACAGATCTTGCTTAACAAAGTTAACATTCAGCATTTCCCTCTCTTTAACACTCTCAAACTATTATCTTGTGCATTCATTATTAGATCTCCATGTCTGCAGAATTGTTTCAGTATAATTTTTCAGCATAAATTTCAAAGTTACAAATGTGCTGCTTAAGTTGGTGCAAACAAAATCAGACAAGTTTTCCATAGTTTGTGCAAGCGTGGTAATGGCATGCTGTAAAGGAAGCAGATGGTATTTGGGGGTTAGAAGACTTGTTTTCATGATATTATCTCTAATCATAAGAAAACCAACAACAACCTAAAACTAAGAAACCCACACCAAAACAAAAAACAACGACAAAAAACCCCAAACAAACAAAACAAACACTACCCCCCCCCAAAAAAAAACACAAACGAAACCAAACCAAAAAAACAAAACAAAAAAAACCCCATAAACCCCAAAACACCACCAAAGCCACAAGCTCTGGCATTGAAGGAAGAAGAGTAGAGTGGCAGGACTGCAACTCATACACCTGCTACTGTCATCTGCTCCAATGAAACCAATATCAATTAATTTAGTTAATTCATTCTTAAAGGCCCTCCAAACTGAATTATGTTAAAGAAAGTGTTTGACTCTTCACATCAAATTAGAGGTTTTCTAAAAACTTACTAAGTTATTAAGAATTTGGAATATTCAGCTTTCCATGGTGAACATCCTACTTAATTAAGCAATCAAGAAAAATAAATCCCTTTGCTTATGTGGGCTTCAGAAAGTAAAATTTTAAAGCATCTGATCTTCAGCTCTTGAAACATTAAACATGCATATGCAGACAACCAACACTAATCCTTGCCATGATCATACACCTGCACTTGGGAGCTTCAACAGAAGCTATAAGAACCATGTCGCCCTTGAAATGAACACTTTGTTCATTGGAAAATCTCTAATATTGAAGGTAAAACACAGGGGCTTCAGCGCTTTCCCAAATACACAAAAAAGGATTGTACAGGAGGCAACATAGAAAAAGAAAAAAATAAGAAACAATTTGAATAGCTCTCATAACCATACATTATCTAGATCTATGTAGATATCTGTGCCCTACAGCTGCATGAGTGTTTTTTCTGGAATATAGAGAAGAAAATAGTCTAGGTAAAAATAAAAGCCACCATTCTGCTCTGAGATGTATGCATAAAACTATCAAAAAAAATTTAACAAACTGCAAATGAGCGAAAGTGAAAGTATGTTTAAAAGCACAGGATAAAGATATGTGCTTTTTGGATTCAGAAAATGAAGTCAGGCTCCTATTCATATATTTCTAGGGTAGGAAAAATGTAGATTAGAAGTCTCTAAAAGCCTGTCATTGCGTTATACTTACCTTCACACATATACATACATAATAATAGGCATCAGCTAAAAGTAGAGCCTTTGGGTCTGGGTTCATCACTTTGCATTTTATTCTCTACAGTGCAATCTGGATGTTTTACTGGGAAAAAACAAGTGGTTTCATCTGTGAATGGGTCACTGACCTTAGAATTGAAAGATTTATCAGGGCATGTTTGCATGACAAAATACAGCACTACACAGAAATATACTAGCTCTAAATGTGACATTTCCAAAATGGAAAAGGATTTAACTAAATTAGCACAGTTCTCTGATCAGCCTCCTATGCCCTGCTGTTCAGTAAAGCTACTTAACCCAGACAGAGCTGTACTAACACAGATATACTTGTCTGGGTTTCTCTGCTAGGCCAGCATGACTCTACCAAATTTAACTCAAAAGGAATTTAAATGATGCTTTACAAAAAGGACCCCTAAATCTCCCAACGCCTCCTAATTTCAACTTAAATAAGACCCTTGCCAGTAAAAGTAAAAAAAACCCCAAACAAAAATAAAACAAACAACAATAAAACCACACCCCCCAAAAAAACCCAACAAAAACAACAAACACAAACAAACAAACAAAAACAACTGCAAAGTAAATGTATTTTACTTATTACTATGAGTTCTGAGAAAGACCCGTGTCTAATAAACATTTTATATCCTTCCTGCAGAAGAGGTGGAACTATATAGAACACATGAACACTACCAGCACATCCTAAAAACACCTGGACTCCCAGCAGAAACATAGCTGTTAGTGCGACCTGCAAGGACAGGTACCCAGTGGAAAGCTAGTGAACTCACCAGAAACTCCTCTGAAA
>NW_009933595.1:19223-21057 GCF_000696875.1 Nestor notabilis | reverse complement strand
GATGAGGTGGGCTTCATGGCGTGGCTCCTGTAGTCACCCACCTTCTCCTCCCCAGCATAAGGAGGGCAGAGCTGTGAGCGCTGACGCTGGGTGAACTGTTGATCCCCAGCTGAGCCTTGCTGGCATAGATGTGTGTTTGGACAAGTGTGGGCAAGAGAGCTTCACATGTTCTAACAGCATTTTTGCATCCTCCCCTTATCTGTGAACTCTGGGATTGTTTCTCTAGGCCTAAGGAGTTGTCTCGTGGCAGTCTCTCACCTGAGCTTAGTGCGTTTATATGGGGGGGGAGGGTGGGGCAAAAATATGAGTTAACTGTGACTGGGTAGTATGACTTCTCTTGAGTCCTTGTCTGGAGCATGAGACATGCTCCAGGTGTGATGTGGTAGAGTGCTGGGTTTGCTGTCTCTTGGAAGCTCTAATACAAGCTGTTCAATAGCTGTAAGACAATATTTATGCATGTGAACACAGGTAAATCTGGATCCAAAATCCAGAGCACACCAACAAAGGCTGGGGGTGATCGCTACATTCCCAACCGCAGCACTATGCAGATGGACATGGCAAATTTCCTCCTAACCAAAGAGAATGACGCTGCTGAGGAATCACCTACCAAGAAGGTGAGCATATTGCTAAGTTACAATTACTACAGTGATTACTATCAAACACCTAATCCTTCGTGGCCTTTTACAGATAACTTATGAACTGTAAGTACTATGAAGTGGGCACATAGGGTTGACAGTCCCAGCCACCACTGCCTCCAGCTCTGGGCTTTAAGAGTCTCAGGTGGATGCTGTGGAGCCTGCAGAAGGAACAGCCACTTAGCTGCTACACAGGAGCCTGAGCATAGTTGCTCTACAGAGCTGTCTCCCTAGACACAGGGGAGATCACAGTCTTACACTACTGCTTCCACTCACTAGCCTGTGCTGCTTCTGGTAGCAAAATTCAGCTTTGGGCTAATGAGGTTTTAAAATGTAGCAGGCTGCTACAAAGACACAAAGCCTTGAATCTGCACAGAGAAACTGCTGGTGGTGCTATTCTAGGACAATGTCTGCATGGGAGCTATTCTGGAATGTGTACGCTGTGTTCTGAAAACTGTTTATGAAGCATTTGGTCCCTTGGGGCTGTGGCTTTCCCCACTGGCAACAAGACACTGAACTGGCCACTCTTGTGTATGAAACTGTTGAGCTGGACAGTGTGCCTGTCTGAGTAAAAACTCCTTTGACCTGCCTGCCTGCAGATGACTCCCATGGCACAGTTTTACACCTCCTGGTTTTAGGAGAAAGGGGCTTGGGTATATGCCTGCCAGCTGCAGTTTTAGGTGCAGTATGGACTTTGTGTTTCAAATGCATCTCACTGAGGGTGGTTTGTCTCTGTAGGAGCAACAGAAAGCCTGGGCAGTGAATCTGAATGGTTTTGATATAGAAGAGGCAAAGATCCTCCGCCTCAGTGGAAAGCCACAGAATGCTCCAGAAGGTATGACACAGGGTTTGTGTGAGTTGACTCGGCTGGAGGGATCTGGGCAGAGGAGCAGCAACACAGAGGCCTTGTGTGTGGACATGGAAGAGATCAACTGGCTGTTTCTCAGGGCTCCTATGCAAACTGGAGTCCCCCTTTTTAGGGTTCTTGAGGTTGGGGGGTGGCATAAGTTACAGTGAATTTATTTACAGAAGTTGAAATGAGTGTTAATTGCTCACTTGTACAGCAGGTGGCAAAGCATCCTGAGGTCTGCAAAAGCTTCAAACTCTGCTGTGCACTTTGTAGCTTAACTGTCACTAGATATAATGGGATACAGAAAGCCAAGTGCTAGTCAAATAAACTCAGTTTTGTGAGTTATGGG
>NW_009933595.1:11285-19192 GCF_000696875.1 Nestor notabilis | reverse complement strand
CCCCTGTTCAGCAGTTCATGCTGCCAGTGATGAGCACACTGCAGTCTTCTGAGGGTGTCTTCCCTCAGGATTTCATTTTTACTGGAAGGGGTTTCTAGATGGGTGAGCAGTGCTCAGCTGGGAAGAAACAGTAACTCGGGTTAACAATTCTGTTCCTCTGTACACAGGCTATCAGAATAACCTAAAAGTGCTCTACAGTCAGAAAATGACACCTGGATCCAGCAGGAAGAATGGCAGATACATTTCCTCAATGCCAGACCGGATCCTGGATGCACCAGAGATCCGCAATGACTATTGTAAGTAGGCTGCAATATCGAGTGCTCGGCACTGAGATCATTCTGCACTAGAGCAAGGTTCCAGGTCCTGTTTCAGTATCTAATGCACCTAGACCAGTATGGATCACTTCTGGAGCGTCCCTCTGTAGTCTTTTAGGGAACAGTGGTCCAGAGTACTGTGTAGGTAACTGGGATCAGGGCTATCTGACCCCACTAGCTGGGCATGGTGACACCTAGAAGACTATTGGGGCACTGGTGAAGGCCAGGGCTCTCCAAGTAAGCACAGTGCTTACTACATTGCTCTTTCAAATTGTAGATCTGAATCTCATTGACTGGAGCTCTCAGAACTTCCTGGCAGTGGCTCTGGACAACTCTGTCTATCTGTGGAATCACACCACTGGTGAGATTATCCAGCTGCTGCAGATGGAGCACCCAGATGATTACGTTTCTTCTGTGTCGTGGATTAAAGAAGGAAACTACCTTGCTGTTGGCACAAGTAATGCTGAGGTCCAGGTGAGTGCAGGAGTAAAACTAGGGCTGCTGCCTAGGGATTGCCAGAGCTGTGGAGCCTCAGGACAAAGGCTTGGCTAGCACAAGAAAGATGCGGTGCATCCTGACTTGTCTTGACTGGTGTGGCATGGAAATGTCCATGGCCAGTGACCAAGTGCAGCATGAAAGGCACAGATTGGTTTTGGGGTTTTTCTGACACCTGGAGTTGCCCTCTGCTCTGTAGGCATGAGACAGAAATTCTCTCTGCCCTATACTGATGGGATTGAATGCCAGAGCCTGTGCAGTGAGGTGCCTGGGCAAGGCAATAGAGCTCCGTTTCCTCATCCTTCAGAAAATTTCTTGCTCTGCCTTTCTAGCTATGGGACATACAGCAGCAGAAACGTCTTCGAAACATGACCAGCCATTCTTCCCGTGTGGGGTCCCTCAGCTGGAACAGCTACATCCTCTCCAGGTAAAGCAATGGTTGAAGAGCAGCATCCAGCTGTTGCAGATTCCTATCCTAGATTCGAGTGACGCAGGTTAGGGATGGCGGAGAGGAATTTCTGTCCTGATTTGAGATTCTTCTTACTCAGCCTGTTCTGTCAGGACAGTGGGGAGGAAGCCTCTCTTCTATCTTGCCCTTTGTGCTGAAGTTGTGAAGAGCTCCTGTGGCTGCTTTGCTCACTCCAACAGTCTTGGAACAGCACAAAAATGGTCTTTAATGAAAGCTAGCCTGACGCTGCAAGTCTTCTCTCTGCAGTGGGGCACGGACTGGCCACATCCACCACCATGATGTCAGAGTGGCTGAGCACCATGTGGCCACACTTGCTGGCCACACACAGGAGGTGTGTGGACTCAAGTGGTCTCTAGATGGTCGCTACCTGGCTAGTGGTGGCAATGACAACCTTGTGAACATCTGGCCATGCACCCAGGGGGACAGTGGAGACTTTGCTCCTGTACAGACCTTCACTCAGCACCAGGGTGCTGTCAAGGTGAGTGCAGGGCTGCTGTTGGCACATGCCTGTGTGCAAGGCAGGTGCACAGCAGTGGCTGTGCACAGGCTGCCTCTTGCATGCCTTAAGATGAACCCTTTTCTCTCAGGCTGTGGCGTGGTGCCCGTGGCAGTCAAATGTTCTGGCCACTGGAGGTGGGACTAGCGACAGACACATCCGCATCTGGAATGTGTGTTCTGGCACCTGTCTCAGTGCTGTTGATGCCCACTCCCAGGTAAGACATGAAGATCAACTTAGAGATAAACACCTTCTGGCAGGACAGCTGTACAGAGCTGCTGACACCTGAGGCCCAGAGGCATGGGAGAGGAGGGGACCATGCTCACCTCTGGGCGGTGAGAATCAGCACAAGCAGCCTGTCTTACCTGCATTACTGCCTCTTCCCAGGTCTGTTCTATCCTGTGGTCAACAAACTACAAAGAGTTCATTTCAGGCCATGGCTTTGCACAGAATCAGCTGGTTATATGGAAGTATCCAACAATGGCCAAGGTCACTGAGCTGCGAGGTGAGCTGGGCCCTCTGCCTTTGGCAGGGGGGATGGCTGGTAGAAGCTGAAGGCAGGTCTAGTCCTTGGTTAGAGCAGACCCATAGAATCATAGAATAGTTAGGGCTGGAAAGGACCTTAAGATCATCTAGTTCCAACCCCCCTGCCATGAGCAGGGACACCACACACTAAACTATGTCTCCCAAGGCTCTGTCCAGCCTGGCCTTGAACACCTCCAGGGCTGGAGCATTCACAACTTCCTTGGGCAACCTATTCCAGTGCCTCACCACCCTCACTGTGAAGAACTTCTTCCTTATATCTAACCTAAAGTTCCCCTGTTTAAGTTTAAAGCCATTACCCCTTGTCCTACCACTAGAGTCCCTAATGAAGAGTCCCTCCCCAGCATCCTGAAGCATCACTGATGCAGAATGGTGTCCAGCAGCATGCTACTAGAGGGAGCAGCTGAAGAAACACTGTTGTATGCCTGGGGTGTGAATTCATGCTGCTGTAGCGTGGAGATGGCTATGCAAGCTGGTGGGGAGTAATGTGGTGATCAGCCCAGCCCTGACTGCATGCCACCTCCTCCTCCTCAGGTCACACTGCCAGAGTCTTGAACCTGACTATGAGCCCTGATGGTGCAACAGTGGCCTCAGCAGCTGCTGATGAAACACTGCGGCTCTGGCGCTGTTTTGAGATGGACCCCATAAAGAAGAAAGAGAAAGAAAAGGCAAACAGTGCCAAAAGCAGCATCATTCACCAGGGCATCCGCTGAGTACACAGGGCTGTTGTGGGGATAGGGGAAGCTTAGCTTGTTGTACAGTATTTTAAAAGTTAATAAACTGCTCTAGTTTGCCTTTTTTTGTATTTATGGAGTCTGATGGAAGACAAGGCCATGGCTCAAAGAACTGAGGTTTGCAATCTGGGCAAGGGATGGAGTTCTTTAGGGCCAGTTTGCAGGAACCCTGAAGTCCTGGGAGAAGGAGGATGCTGTGCAATGGCTAAACCAGGTATGACTCCTGCTATACACAACAATGCTGACTACAAGCATAGCAGCTTTGCCACAGGGGGAAACTGTAGCTAGGGTGACTTCCTACTCCTCCATCACTCATCATAGTGTGTTAACTGCAGTGGGGCCAGAACGAAGTACCCCTGACTGGCCCCAGCTTCCACAGAGCAGTGAAGCAGCTCTGAACTGACCCGGGCCTAAGGGAGAGGGCCCTTTGCCCAGCTGCTGCTGGCTTTGGTGGGGAGGATCAAGCCTGAACTGGAAGTACAAAATGTCAGTGTCCTACCTCCTGGCCAGCTGGGCCTTACTGTGCCTCTGCAGTCACTAACAGCAGTGATTACCTGTGCCAGAGCAGGCTCAGGAGTTGTTTTTGGCAGCCTGAGCTGCAGTGTCACCTGCACACAGCAGTTAAGTCTTGTTCTGCTACACACAGCTTCAGTGCTGCAGCCAGTGTGCTTGGGTGGAATAGCTGCCTTTGCAGCAAGTTTACTGCTGAGTTTAAGAGCCAAATGCTACTGGGGAAAAAAAAAAAAGGAGGGGTGGGAGCTATAAACATACAGCAAGAGCTGCAATCACCCCAAAGGACTGGCAGCAGCATTAAAGGCTGATGCAAACCAGAAGGTTAGCTTACATTGCCACAGCCAGCCTCGCTGTCAAGCAAGATGCTCCCAAACAGTGTGTGGCCCTCAGTCATATGTTGTTCCAGCAGCCCTGATCCCTGTCCTGCCTTTCTGCTGAGAGGAAGCCCTGGTGCCATGCTGAGGCTGCATGCAGGGAAGCATGCAGATGTTTAGTAGAGCTTGACTCCTCAGCACTTGGAGAAATGCATTCTTTCCAGGCTCAGCTATGCTGGTGGAAGCATATTTGAGCCTTTAACTGAGCAAAAGCCAGCACAGCCAACTGCAGCCATGCATCTCTACATGTTGGAGCCATGGTGAATGAGTTTGTGGGGCTGCAACAGACACATCCACCCTGTCCTTCAGCTGCATCAGGGGCTGCTGGGGACACTGCACAGCTGATTAGCACCTCAGCCTGGGCAAAGAAGCTCTACAAAGCCTATGCTGTGATTAGCTGAGGGTGGATTATTATTAACTGCTTTCACCTTCCCCTCAGCACAGTACCATGCTGTACTTGGGACCAAGCTCCTGCTCTGCCTCCTGAGCTTTAAAACCCAGAGGGAGCCTTCAAAAGGGAAGTCCAAGGGAGAAAAAGGCAGTTCTACTGAAGCAAAGCCTAAGGCACCAGCTGACCCTAACTGGGAAGGGGGCAGAGCCTTATATGCAAGGTTAGGCTCTTCCCCAGAGCTCTGCTGCTGTTGTAGAAGCCCTGCCCCACACCCCTGCAAGGATCCAAGCTACAATGAACCTGCAAGAAAGGCTTTTATCCTGAAAGATTGTGTAGTTTCTCCTGTGTAAGAAAGCAGTTCACCTTTCTCAGAGCTTGTCTTGCCTCTCTCCTTAGCACATACCCACCCCCAGAAGCTGTGCACTATATACCCCTTGAAATTCCCTGACCATTACTAGAATGTGATGGTATTGCAGTGTCTTCCTTTGGCCCTGGAGCAAGGAGGAGCAGAGGAAAGAGCTGGGCTCTGATCCAGCAGGCCCAGGAAATGCTGCCATATACGGTGTGGATTCAGTTCAGAGCAACAGCCCTGACTGACCGTGACAGCATGTAAATGACCAAGGGCCACAGCCAGCCCATGGAATGATCTCAGCTAACAGGAACAATTGGAGGAAGGGAAAGCAGAACATATGCAGGGAACAGCCCCTTTTAAAAGGCCAAGCATAAGTAGTTTAAAAGTATCTTTACTATTTTGGGCAAAAGTAGAGACAGGCCTGTGTTTACCAAAAGCCAGCTAAGGGAGGAGAAAGGAGGCTTGATGGGAAAAGCTGCATCTTCAGCTGGACTGTCACCTACAGCTCCTGAAGTGAGGGCTTCTGAGCACCAAACTAGGGTTACACACCCCTTCAGCAGGGACCAGAACCAGCTCTCCTGCCAGTTCTTGCCCAGAGGAGCAGCAACAATTGAGACAGCACTACACAGTGCAGCAGCCAGACACATACATACAAGGGCACTGAGCCCTGTAAAATGGACTGATGCCCACATGCAGTTTGGCTTATTGATCACACCAGATCAGGTCAGTTGATGTTCTCCTATGTTGCAGAGCATGACTTTAAGGTGTACAGTAGCTCAGGCAGAGTCAGCAGAGCTTTCCCTTGCATCCAGCGCTGCTCTAAGGCTTGTTTTGGCTGGACAACCACTAAAGCCCTCCCCACAACCCCAGCAACCCTCTAGTGAAACTCAGCTTTCCTCCTGGCCACAAGCTACCCACCCCTCTGCCCAAGCTTGACTCAGCACCTAGGCTAGCCTCTCACTCACGTAATGGGGAAGGCAGCACTACACCCCAGCAGCACTACACCCCAGCAGCACTGGAGGGAAACCAGACTGTCTCGGGTGGTAGAGGCAACAGAGCCCAGCCAGGCAAGGTGCTCTGCTGTAGCAAGAGGAAGACAGCAGGAACATAGACCTCCCTCTGACAAACCTGAGCTACATTCTGCATAGATCCACAGTGCAGGGGCCATCACAGCTGGCAGCAGCTTTGGCTTCAGCAGATGCAGAAGGCAGACTGCTGTTTCCCTGGGGTTCCAGGGTCTTCATTCCCCATTCCACCACACCTCAGCTCCCCAGCATGTCTGAAAAGCAGCAGCTCCTCCTGGGCCGCTGCCCAGGTCCCAGCACACACCCTAGCCATTCTTTGACAGGGTGGAGCCACTTTCACAACAGGAGCTTTGACACATTTCCTGCCATGAGTACTGCTCTACCACAACACTTTGAAACAATCTGCCATCTGCTTCATCATCTCTATCGCACTCTCCCCCCAACACACAAACCTGCTATGCCAGCTGCTGCTCCCAGCCCTGCCTCAACCCCACTGGGCAGAACCAAGCACCTGGAACAGCTTCTGAGCACAGCAAGCCAGGAAAACAAAAGGGCTGAGCCACTTCTCCTTCTGTCTGTTTATTTGTGATAGAAGAGCAGCCCAATCTGATAGGGCCTGGCTCCTTCACCTCAATCTCAAGGCCATCAGCACAGTTTTGGTTACAGCCTGAGCAGGTGATGAGCACTAGGCCCAGGAGAGCTGCTGCACTGCCCTGCTGGTGGGGGCAGGGTACACCTCCAGATGCACAGGGGCAAGAGGTGCTCACATATACCACAGCAGGGCAGGCTACAACCATCCACTGCTGTGCTCACACTGGGCCAGAGCAGAGCTGGTCCCAAGCAGGAAAGCCCAAGAGCTGATTCTAGAGGCAATTATTGCTCAAGTCTTGAGATGGCAGGAATGGAAGTGGTCCAGGGCAAGGCTGAGCTTGGCCTCCCCCACTCTGGAGCAAGGCACCAGCTGCCACACAGGATCAGGTAAGTGTGGCTGAAGCACACACTGGGCACCCAGCTCAGGCACAGAAAGGCAAGGCAACCCGGGCTTAGCATGTGGGAGAGGCATTTCAGGCTGTCACAACCCCTGCTACATAGCAGGCATGGGGCACGTGTGTACTGTACTGGGCAGGTCTGGGCCCTCAAGTCCCATATACACCACCCCTACATTCTCCACAGCTACACCTAAGCACAGCTACATCAGGGCAGGATCTTCCACCCTGGGCACACAGGGATCAGAAGGGACATGCAGCACTGTGGCATGGAACAAAGTGGCACAAGGCACAGTAGAGCAGGAGCACTCACACTGGAGCTGGCAGCAGCAAGCAGCCAGGGACAAGCCTGCTCATCCACACAGGCTCTCATGAGACAGGGAAGAGGAGAGGGCACCAGGACAGGGAGCAGTCTCTTCTTTTGGTCCTACTCAGAAGGAAATGGCCCCCAGGCAGAAGGGCCAGATGTAGGCACTTGGGGAAGTTCCTTTGGAAACACTGGAATGGGACTGCAGCCCCACAGCTGTGATGCAGGCAGCTGCCTCTCTGCTCCGCAACACTGAGAAACAGCACAAGCCCTCCAAGGAGAAGTTGCCCATGGCTGCTCAGAGCAGAGGGGCTGGGCATGCAGACAGAGGACAGCAGGGCTGGGCACAGGGGTACAACAGTCTGTAGGCACTTGACTTGGCTAGTGGCACCCAGGAGCAGGGGAACAGGTCCCAGCTGCCTCTGCCCCGGGGCTCTCATTGGCTCTGGGAGGGCCTTGCCCTCTAGTTGGCTTTGACCTTGCCGTTGGTGACAGTGCCATTCTCATGGATGCTGCTACCATTGTGCTGGGCTGCTTGCTGAGCCACCCTGGGCAACCGTTTGCCCTTGGTGTAGGACTGGTACCAGAAGTTGGAGAAGAGAATGAAGAAGATGGTCCCATAAATCCAGATGAGGTGGACGAAGATGGGGAACTGGTACTGGCAGCTGGGCATGAAGTAATACTGAGAGATGTGGACAGAGACAATCACGAACTGTGCCTGGGAACAAGGCAGAGCAGGGACAAGTTACTCATGGGGGCAGGGTCAGGGACACACACACCTCCCCACCCGCCCCCACCCAGAGACCTTTCTAAATGAAACCCATAGGCTCCTTTCCTACTCTGAAGCAGAGGTCCTTATGTTAAGGTACAGTCAGCAGCTGGACAAGTTAGGCACAAGTCTCAAGGCA
>NW_009933595.1:308-11254 GCF_000696875.1 Nestor notabilis | reverse complement strand
CAATGTGGTTGCAGCCCAGGGACAGCCAGCTGAGCAGCACCCACATCCTAAACAGGCTGGTAGGGCTGTCAGATGCCCACATTGAGGTAGAGCTGCTAGAAACCCAGAGAGGCTACAGATGAGACAGCTACAGCTGCTGGCTGCACATTCCACAGGTACAGGGGCTGGCCTACCCCCCGCAGAAGAAGAGGCTGAGGGCACATGCACTTTTCCACAATGGACTTACTAGCTGGATGGCTGTGATGTGCTTCTTCCACCACAGGTACTTTTGGAAGGCAGGTCCTGCTGCCGAGAGCCCATAGTATAGGTACATGACAACATGCACCATGGAATTGATCATGGCATGGAATGAGCCCATTCCCCCTGTTCAGAAAGATTTTCATTAGCATAAGTCAATCCTCCACAGCAGTCACTGCTACAGGGAGCTCCTAAGAGCCCAACAGGGCCAAAACCCCTTCTCTGCACGCTGGGGCTAACCCCACCTTTTCCCCAAGCTGTGCACCCCTACAGTTTCAGTCTTACCTGGACCAAACCTTGCTCCCCACCACCAGCTCCAAGGCAGAACAGAATGGTGGAAGAGGTGCAGGAATGTGACCTGTTCATTCTTCTTCCGCAGGACAAAGATCACCTGCAATGAGAGGCCAACAACATCAAGGACCTGAAGCTCTGGGAGCTGCTGAGCCAATAATTAAGCATCTTATCTCAGTGACAATCCCACTTTCCCCCACCAAGCTCACTGTCACTACCGATTAGGTCACTCCACAGCTTCCAGAGCTGTAACATGCCAAGAGTGTCCTCTGCAATAGCCTAGAGTGGCCTTCTTGGTAGTAAAGCCAGACAGAAGCACTACCAGGTCAGACTGGAAGGGCTGAAGGAAGCACCTATCCCAAGTATACTGGGCCTCAAGTCCCTGCCCCAAAAGCAGTGACAAGGCTTTCTCATAGTAACTTACTCACCGTGTCTGTCAGTTCAATGAACTTGGAGAAGACAAAGAGCCAAGCAACACTGACCATCTGTAACAGAACAGGTTATCATCAGAGAGCCACCCAGACCTGAACACACCCAGTGACCAAGGGTGCCCAAAGAGTAACCCTGGGGTGAAAGCAAGAGCCAGAACCTAAGCCCTCTGCCTCAGGAGAGGCAGGTAGCTGTGACCTTGCTGTCCCAACAGAAGTACTACAGGCTATCCCCACTTACTGGGAGAGGGATAAGAACTTACCCTGAGGGCCTTGGGGTCCTGTGAGAAGTCCACAGGATCACATCTCCAGGTGTACCCAGTAAGCCACCCTGCCATCAGGAACTGCAACAAGAGCATCACCAGGGTGAGGCCCAACACATCAGCCCCTGCACAGAAGGGCAGGGAATAGTCTGCAGAAGGGTTCCCCATCACCCACTGAGCCTGCATGCACTGCTTTACATATGCCAGAAAAGCCTACTGCCAACAACTCACCTCATAGACTATGTAAAGAGAGAGGCCCACCAGAAAGAAGTTGTATAGCACCATGAACTTCTTCAGGTTTAAAGGCTTCCTGTTGGCCATTAGTCGGGGACCCAAGGATAGTACAAAGTAGACATATGCCAGAAGGATGGCCATCACAAGGAACGGGGACTGCATCAGTGGATAATCAGCGATGCGGGGGTCTGCAGAGAGCCACAGTGCAGAGTGGTTAGCATCCTCACCCCAGTCTGCTGTCAGGGTGAAGGCAAGGGAATGGCAATCCCATTCTCCTGAGACAGGAGTGCAGGTCAGGGGGTAGTCTGGGAGCAGAGGCTAGCGAAGCCAACCAAACTCAGTAAGGTATAGGCTAAAGCCATTCTGCAGGGCAACCTGGACATCTTCTGCCCACAAGGGCATGAGAGCCCCAAAAGGGCCTGCACACAGGACGTGAGGCAAGACAGCCCAACAGGCAGCCCAAAAACCCCAGGGCTGCATCTACACTAGGGAAGAGGCAGGATGTAGCCAGACCCGGACTGCTTCAGGGGTGACAGACCAACCCCCTGTGCCTGTGGCAGGAAGGCATGAGCTGGGCAGAGCCAAACACTCACCTGCTTTCTTCATGAAGTCCTGATACATGGTCACAATCCCCTCCATGGTGGTGGTAGTATCTGTGGAGAGAGGAAGGGCAGATCAGGCAGTTGTTTTCCCAGGAGGGCAGCCTGCAGGGCACAGGGCTGTGCATCAGCAGATTTCAAGTACAGCTTCAGAGATACCTGGCCAGCATTGCTCTCAACTGATCATGCACCAGCATCCACTTTCCAGTGGAGCCACATGCTCCCCACTTCTTAGTAAGCCTGGCCCTGCCTTCCCAGCTCTGCTGGGAACCTCATCATCCACTTACAGTAGCCCTTCCAAGGCAAGATTCTAACATTTCAAGCTAGCTAGGAAAGCTTCCAACTTCAGCACTGTATTCTCCAGTCCCTTAGCCTTGTTCCTGCTGTACAGGCTCAAGCATTATCACCCATAACCATGATGTTGCTATCAGCCTTGCCACCCATACCCACCTGCACAATGCTCTCTGCCTGACCCTGGTACAAGATCTTCAAAGGGAGATGCAGAGCTGGCCCACAGCCTCCACAGAGCAGTGCTTTTACAATCAGCTTTGGGTTCCTGCCTGCTGATCGCTGCCAGAGAAGCCACAGAGCATCACTGACAGACTCACTGCATGAGGAAGGAAAGCCATCAGTTCAGAAACACCAGTTTCTGGCAATAGTTCCTGGTTTCACATCCTTGCACAAAACTCTCCTGACAAGAACTACCACCCCATAATCCAGCACCTCAGAGGCGAGGTGCAGCTACTTGGCAATGACATCTCCCCTCCCCTTCCAGACAGGAGACAGTCTCCGCGGTGGAGAAAGCCGCAGAAGGATGTAAGGGTGTAGGGAGGTAATCTGGCTCTCTCCACACTTGCTCAGCCTCACTACAAGCACACACCAGTGATCCAAACAGATGCTCTCCATAAAAGCAGGAAGGGCCAGGCTCTTGCTGCTGCAGGCAGGTTTCAAACCCCCTCAACCCAGCCCCCTGTGCTCCCCAGCCCAGAAGGCATCAGAGCAGCAGAAGAGGACAGGTAGAGCGCAGGCCTCACCTGACTCACCCAGCTGCAAGGGAAGCATCCCCACAGCCGCTCTCAGACACTCCACCTTCCTCCAGAAGTGTGCACTGGAAACACTGCCCACATACAGGCCTGGGGAAACTGTTCCCAGCCCAGTCCCCTCAGGAGGTTTATTGCTGCCACCAGCAGGAAGCATGGAGCCTCTCCCAGACCAGCAGCCAGAGGAACCTCCTTCCCAGTAAGGTCCAGCTGGGAGCATCCAGCAGCCACTGCTACCTCAAGCTCTCACCAGCATCACAGCAAGAGGAAGAGCTCAGCGAAGTCCTCCTCGCTCTAGCTGGGACACAGCTATACAGCAGCAGACACTACCAAGCACCTACATGTCAGGCTTTGCTGGCAGCAATCCTCACAGGGGCCTGGCACACAGCATTCCACCTCACCGTTCCGTACTCATTCCCTACACATCTCTTTAGTGCAGCAACAGTGCTGGCTCTGTGACTGCCCAGTCATACCCTCTGTGCTCCTCCAAAGCAAGGAGTGCCACCCAACCTCTGCAACAGTAGTGCAGTGGAACAGGCCTTCTCCTTCACCCTCACCCTGCCCAAATTACCCACTCCTCCAAGCAAGGCTCCAGAGCAGCCTGCACAGCCACTCACCCCAAGGACAGAGCCTAAGAAGTGCTGCTGTGCTTAAGATACACAGAAAGCAATTCCTTCGTGCACCATGGAGGCAGCTGCAACACTAGGGGCAAAGCCCACTCAGGACTGACCCCCACACCTCAGGGACATCAGCAGAACAGATACTCCTCTTCCCAACCCAATGTTTAAAGGGGTTTAACAGCAAGTAATACTCACTTGTAGTAAGTAATACTTAAGGTCCTGGGCACTGCCAAGATTATCCACTCTCCATATGCAGCAGGGGCCAGGAAAATGTAGCAAGAACTAGAGCATCCTTGAGAGCCACTCAAGGCTCCAGGTGTGGGAAGTGCAGTAAATACAAGTCCTGAAAGCTGCTGAGCTTTATGTTGCTTTAATGGCTAAGAGCAAACTCCAAACTTGTCCACCTAGTTACAGCTTTCAACCACTACATCCAGCTACACCTTTATTTGCTAGATTCAGAAGCCCTGAAGAGTTAGTTCCCAGCACAGGTACCTGACTATTCCAGCTCTGTGTTTATCTTATCGAGCTGAATGAGTCACCCTTACTACAGGTCCAGGGCAGACAGAACTCTTGCAGAGTGCTTGCCTATTTTGGGCAGGCTGGGATGAGAAGATAGTATCAGTCACCCACGAGCTCAGAGCTACATCTCACTGCAGGGAAACACTTGTGCTCAGGCACTACAGGTTACTGGGCTGACTGTGATGCCAGCAGGACTCCAGCACCACTGGCCAATGACAACCCCAGGTCAAAACAATTCGGGGTCCTAGGGCACTGGAGACTCGGGTGAGACTCATGCTGACAGATCTGCTGAAGGCTACATAGAGCACACAGCAGACCAGGGTCATCCTGGCAGCAGCCCTGAACCCAGACAAGCATCCCACACAAGTGGTGGAAGCAGCCTGCTTCCACACAGCACTAGCACAGAAGCTCCCACCAAAAAAAGAGTCCCTCCTACTGTTCTGTCTTGTGAAGTGCATCCAGCACTTCATGCATGCCACAGGGAGACAGGAGGCAATTGACCTGTCCTGATCATGGGCTCTGGGCAAGCACCAGGACCTCTACCAGGGCAGAACTAGCAGAATTCTGCTGCAGGCCCTTACAAAAAGGGCCTATGCATTTCCCACAGCTTCCCTAGGCAGGACACCCTGCTGCATTCAGCTAACAGAGCAACCACATCTCCAGGGAACCCCCAAAGTCCTTAGGTCTTCGCAAGGGCTGGTGTCCACACTGGCATGCTGTGCAGTCCTGTATTAGACAGAGACTGAAGTGTGCCTTGCTCAGCGAGTAGATGCAAGTATGTGTCAGCCTCCTCTGTCTCCCGGGGGGCAGCCACTAGTCTTGGGGTGTTTGCAGTCAAGCTGCAAAGGGGGAGTTATAGAGCAGGACTAAGCACTACCTTCACTAAGCAGAAGGATGAGAAGTACACTGGTCTGCCTGAGCCATGATGGCTCCACACCAACCTTCCTGCTACAGGCAGGATTTTTCCAGCACAAGCATCTGGGAACATCAACTCACCTCTGCCATTTCCTCTATGCACAACACCAGCACCTGATGTCCCTCTACACTTGGAGAGGGGATCACCATCCAGCCAGGCATCTGCTCTTACTGTCCTCCATGCTACACACTGCAGTTGTTTACAGCTCAGTGGTTGGCATCTGTCCCCTCTGCAAAGGGGAGACACTCTCCTATGACTCCTCCTGGATCCTGCTCCATTTGGGCAAGAAGCTGGGAGAAGATGGGGAACCCAAACCTGAGCCTTGAACAGCTAAAGTGAAGCCAACAGGCCCAAGCATCCCAAAGCATCAGGAACCCTCGGGGCCCAAACAAACCCTGCACAACACCTAGAGACCTTGCTACACATCTTCCTCTCGCCAACAGAGTCACTTCCCCATCTCAGCAAGAAAGTTCCCACTATTTGCAAATCAGAGTATCAAGCCCTGCTCTGCCGCAGCGACCAACGCTTAGATACTTGCTTACACCACGCAATGCACACACTGCACATTCTCAACAAGCTATACAGCTATTAGTGCAACCTCAGCAAGAACAGCAAGGCCCTTTATAACCAGCCCCAGCAGCCCAACAGCAGTCAGACCACAGCATAGTGAGCCACAACAGAGACCAGAGCTCAACCCAGTTAGCTTTGTTAATAGCCCCACCACACGGCACATTTCTCTCCACACAACAGCTATCTGTGAGCAACACTCAGCCCCAGCCACCCAACACACCTAACTCCCCATCAGCTTTCAAATTAGAAATCAGTCTTCTAGTAAGTGTGAAAGCAAGCACCCTCATCTCCCCACTACTTAATTACAGGCAGCACCAAAAAGAGTCTGGTAGGTGGCCACAGAGCTACCACCACAGGGCAAGCTGGCACAGGTCCTTTGCTGAACTGGCTAAAGCAGGCCTGGACCCTGTGGGTCTCCCAAGGGAGTAGCAATCCTCAAAGGTTAGGAGATAACCAGGTATCAAACTAACTCACATCCCTGACCCACAGGCCAGCAGCAAGGCCTGACACAGCTCTGAGAAAGATGCATCTTCCTCCCCTAGCTCCCCACCACAGCACATTGCTGGAGCTCCAGAATGTCACTGTGGGGTGCAGCAAGGCCTACATGCAGCTCCATGTATCCAGGGAATATGTTTCCCAGCAGAGATACAGGGACTTGTGGTTCAGGAGCACTTGCTGCTGTGGAAGAGTGGGATTGACCAACCCAGGGTCTGGTGGCCTCAGACCAGGCACAGACAGGGCTGTGCACAGCACACACTGAGGCTGGCACCTCAAACCACCACAAAGAGCTGTCAGTCACAGCTGCAGGAGAAGCTTCCTGGAAGCTCACGCACAAATGAATCCAGTGAGATGAGGAACACAAAACTGTATCTGCCCTCAACAACACAAAAGCAGCAAGGCAGCCAGAGCAAGACAAGAGTGAGAAGGAGCCCAGCCAGATCTTAGCAGCAAAACCTTCTTTATCAACTGCAGTGGGATTACTAAAATTGAAGTTTATCATGAAACAGAAAACTGGATTTGACTCTCCTCCCTCTGTTGCTCTGCACCCAGGTGAAAAAGAGAGGAGACTGTAACCAGACAGTGCATGCTTGCTTCACACCTCAGGACACCAGTTCAAGCACATGCAGCAGAGCTGTATCCAGGTACATTGCATTACTGCTAAGCATTTCAGCCACCTAATTAAAGATTTAGCTAAGGCACTGTGTCCACATGGTACCAAAGTAACATTCCCTCCCTTCCTCTCCCTGCCCCCAAAGAGAGATCACAGCCTAAAGAAATGCCTGTGCAGCAGCTCACAGGGTGCAGAAGATGAGTCCGGAAGGAAAGCAGGAGCTTCTGTGTTTCAAGTGCACAACATCATCCCAGCAGAACAGGAAAGCAGCTCCCCCAGCCTGGCACCCTGGCGTTGAGAACTTAGGACAGAATCTGTCAGTCTGAGGACAACCAGTTCCACAACTCTCAGCCCGTAACTACAAAGTCTACAAGAAAACTTCACACTAACACCACCAGATAAGTTTTCCTACTTGAATCACATCCATTTTTCATTTCCTCTGGCTTGGCTACTTCATGCTCAGCATCAAAGGACATAGCTAACAGCCTGGTACCATATGCTCTGCATCGGCATACTTGGAAGCCAGTACAGGAGGGCTGTGTTCACAAGAGAAGGGATGCAAACGCTCAAACTCTTGATATGCAACAGCTCTTCCAAGAGCTGCCATTGCAACTGGAATAGGAGTCACACTGGCTTGGTGCTGCTCCTGGCACACAAGCTTAAGCAGCAGGAAGTGACCTGTTTGAAGCCAAGGCATTTCTCCATCTCCACCAAGTGTGTGTTAATACCCTACCACTATCTCACACGGTGTCTGTAAAACCCTGAGGCCTTTGGATAGCATCCTGCAAACAGATTAAGCTCTCCCCTGCCCATGAGGAGCTGGAAGCAGAGAGACTCCCAGATTAGCAGGCAAGCTCTGCAGAGCCTGGGCAGTCAGCATGGCACCTCACAAGCTTTCAGGGGAAGGAGAAAGTCCATTGCAATAGGGTATAGTAACCTTGTACAAAAGGCAAGGCAGGTCATCAGACTTCAAGGTCCCACAAGAGCATGCAGTAAAAGGCCTATATGAACAGCACAGTGTTTTTTCAGGGACAGCACCTCCCTAGGCTGATCAGGCAAGCTTTTAGAGTAGGCTTAGTCCTTATCACATTCAACACTGGTGGCTGCATGTTCAGGGCACTGATATCAGTACAGATGAGAGCAGTTGGGGAAAAGGCAACATTAGGCAAGAAGTCCAACATAGCAAGGAACAAAGGAGAAAAAAAAAGTGAAGGGAGAAAAGAACCAGAGGGTGAGGTACCTGCAGAAGTGGGTGAAATAAGGTACTTTCTTCCCATGCTGACCACAGTGAGCCATGCCCACTCCCTCATGCTGGGAAGGAGATGGCACCCAACAGCCCCCCAGGGTGCACAGAGAAGCACACCCAGGAAGGACAAACTATGCAGGCAGGGCTGAGCCAAGCCAGCTCCTAACACCCACTTCAAGAAATAGGTCAAGCCTTCTAAAGCCCTCCAGCACAGGAATACAGAACACCCCTATCTGGAGGTGGGACAGACTGTACCAGAGCATTCAACTCTGGTTTTAATCACTATGCAAGTGCCTCACTACAACGCTTCACCTCTGTTCCCACAGCAGTGTCTGTAATCATTACTGTGTAATGACTACTGTGCTCTGTCCCATCCAGGCCTGTGCATTAATTGGAGAGGCACAGGAAGACAAGATGGATATTAAAAGTCTACAAAGCAAGATGCAGAAAGACTAAAATCCCTCCAACAGCTTTTTCCAAATGATTCAAGAAACCCAAGGGTGAACCCAGAGACACTTTTCATTGAGACAAGGGGCCACTGCCTAGAACTTGCCCCAACATCAGCATTGGGCCACCCACATCCCCACACGAAGGCAGCAGCACAGTCACACAGCCACCTTCTAACAAGAGAAAGGCATGTTCTGACAACACTAGAGATGTTACACTCCGGGAGCACAGTATATGCACCACAGATCCCAAAGGGTGTAAGGCTTAATATATACCACCTTGAACATACAAAGCAAGCAGCATTAGGCATCATTACCTCCACAAGGTGTACACGGACCACTCAAAGTCAGGGTTCTTGTTCCTACTGCTGGTTCTGTACAGACAGGGAAAGCCTCTTAGGGTTAAGCAGAAGCAGCATGAGATACAAATCTGTATACAGAACAAAGCTATAAACAAACCATGAGAGCAAGTTGGGTGATCTAATCCACAGGGTAAGAGCACTCCTTGCAGCAGGCCTGCAGAACTTGCTGCCACAGTGACAGCTTACCACTCTGACCCATCCACAGCAAAGAATCAACCAGAAATTAAATACCCTGTGATACTAACAGAAATCAAGAACCATCAGACCCAGTTACCACCTCCACCATCCCCAAGCCACTAAAGTCTCAGCATCCAGACACAGGCCTCCTGATGGGGAGCTGGCTGTGGCAGCTTGTCATCTCCGAGCAACAACAGCCCCACGAGTCCTGCAGGGAAGAACTCTGGCTCCTGGGGACCAGCTCCTCCCTGCAGAGCCCAGGCTGCCTCACCTGTTTGACTGGCAAGAACCAGACTTTCCAGCCCAAGTACTCCCACCATCTGACAGCCAGTAGGACACACGCTAGCATAAATCCAATACAAAAAGCACAGGAATACAGAGGAACTCTTGGGCCATTATAGGCACCACTCCCAATATCTCCTGTAATCTTCTTCCTAAAGAAAGGATCTCAGCCTGAGTGTTGACAGCTCTTGTAACCCCAGCAGAAAAGGGGAAAGCATTCATGCAACCTTCAAGGACAGTGCCAAACCAAGCATGCAGCAGTGCACCTGCTTCCAATGCCAGCTTCAGAGCTTCCTGGAGATGCAAAGCTTTTTTCCCCACCAGGAGAGAAAGGAGACACTATGCACCTTGCACAAGCCCACTTATTTTCACCTCCAAAGCATGGTATGAGACACTTCTAGATCAGAACAAGATTTTCCTCCTGTAGCCTCAGTTTCAACAGTACTTTCTCTCATATTACATTTCTACCATCGAGAACCATATAATCCCCTGCCTTTTCAGAAAGCAGAGGTGAGAATACAACAGAGAGCAGGACTGCAGAGGTCCAGGCTGCGTGGGTGGCATGGCTTAATCCCCACAGCGAGATGCAGCAACTAGATGCTGCAACGCCTGGCATCATGCTCCTTCTCATAGGAACAGGCTGTCAGCAGCAGCCCACACCCATGAGCTAGAGGGGCTTCCCAGCAAACAGATAAGATACAGCAGTCGCAGGCAAGCCCTCAAGGGTTCAGCCAACTCTTTGACTCTCTAAACCATCCTCAAGAAGCTGCCCAGCAGGTCTGGTGGGAAGGTCAGCTCCATCCAGCTAGGAATCTGCCCTGGCTGCATTCTGGCAGAAGAGAAGGGGGTCAGTTTGGGCCAGCACAGGATGGATGCACTGCTGCACAGGCAATCCTGGCCTCCAGGAAGGGAAGAGATGCTCTGAGGGAATGCACTAGCAACGAAAGCACCCAGAGTTATCCCACACTAGGCCCAGTGAGCATAGAAAGGGGTATTTTGCCCCACTTGTTCCTGTCCTTAGGACTCCAGAACCAAGGTGGTCAGTCACAGGGAAAGCACCTGACAGTACCCCTGCAGGAAACAGCCTGAGCACCAAGGGAAACAGACCACCGCCCCTGTCCCCATGCCTCTGTAGTTACACTCTCTCATTTGGCCTGTTACAGAGATCAAAAAGCAGCAGCTTTTCCAACTGCCCCTTCATTACAACAGAGAAATAGGCCCGCATGAAAGACATACAGACTAATTCCATCACTGCCTGTGGAAAGTTAGATGAGCCATTTAACCATGGTTATTAAACCTGCAGTTGCCCAGCAAATGCAGACCCCCGTGTATGACCACACACCAGACCAAGGAGAGCTTGCAGCCGTCAAAAAGCAGCAGCTTTTCCAACTGCCCCTTCATTACAACAGAGAAATAGGCCCGCATGAAAGACATACAGACTAATTCCATCACTGCCTGTGGAAAGTTAGATGAGCCATTTAACCATGGTTATTAAACCTGCAGTTGCCCAGCAAATGCAGACCCCCGTGTATGACCACACACCAGACCAAGGAGAGCTTGCAGCCGGGCTACTGCTGCCACCAGGAGGGTGACAGCGACCTCCTT
>NW_009933595.1:0-281 GCF_000696875.1 Nestor notabilis | reverse complement strand
CGAGCCGGCACTCAAAGCTAACATTGTGTCGCAGCGGCAGCGGAGGCCTGGTACTGCCACCCTGCCCGGAGGAGGAGGGAAGAGCCATCTCAATGGTACATTGATGCTGAGGGATGTGTAGGAGAAAGCTCTCCGGCCACCAGCGCCACCGCTGAAGCCTGTTCTTACCCTAACGCGGCGAAACCCCAGGAGACCACAGCCCTTCCCAGCTGTTTCAACATCCCGCAACTTTCAGACACGGCCGAACCCAGTGGCCTCGCCAGGAGTGTGGGTGTCAGGGA